>NW_020449530.1:44981-263231 GCF_003343035.1 Apteryx rowi | reverse complement strand
AAAAAAAAAAAAAACACAACCCCCCCACCCCCACCTCAATCTCTTCCTCCACCCCTCAAGATATCCTTTCTAATCCTATAAAAGCATCTGTCTTTGATTTCAAGTGGAGTACCTGCTGTGCAGGATGCAATGCCAATCCAATTTGCGTGCAACAAAACCAAATGGGTTGAAATGAACTCTGCATTTTAAAGATGTTTTTGTTTAATCATTACCGTTACTCCTCTTTAATGAATGCATTAATCAAGCAAAACTTCAAGCAAAAACGGAAAGGCTCATCTCAAGAAATGAAAAAACAAACCACTCCCCCCCATTTCACAATATCCGCTACTGTCAAACACTGTTACACTTTCCTTTGGCAGAACTTCAAATGCATACTATTGTAGGTTGTTTGGAGATGCTAAGTATAAGCAGCAGCTCCCTCAAGAAAAAAGTGAAGGAGGAAACAGGTGAGCTGGCTTGTAGTCTTAGTTCTGCTACTGAACTGATTTATGATCCGGTACAGAGAATGTATAGCCCTGAGTTTTCCTAAGCAGCCCTTCAGATACCCTAGAATTTTATTCTATTTTAAAGGAATAATGAAAACAGTCAATACTGCTTTGTCAGCAACATGTAAAACCTGTGTACATAAAATTTTTTCAGCCTTTAGAAATTAGTTTATTTCAAGGGTGGTTGTCAGTAAGAACAATCCAATATTCAGATGATTTCTATAGGACAATAATAAGCATATGGCTGGCCTAAAGAGAATGGTGTTTTTAGAAATTAAGGTAGGTATGTATGTGCTCATTCCTTACATAAATTCAGCCACTTCCATTATTTATCTTACTATGTTTATCCAACTTTTTGAGACAGGGATTGAGATGAATTTGCATGGGAAAACATGGACAAAGAACAAAAAAAAAAGGGGGGGGGGAGAACACCACAATTTTTTCAACCTTGCATTCCCATCTTCTCCATCACCCAGGCAGAATTAAGGATTTGCTGAAGCTTGACCATCACGATACACTGGCACAAGGCAAATACCACTTCACAAATAAACTGGAGATAATTCAATGCAACTCATTCACATGACAAATGCATTTTATATAAATGCTTTTCCTTTATATGGATTTTCCCTGCTTGTCATCCTAATCTCTCATCAATCTCATGTTTAAATTCACTATTGCCTTCTTGCTTCAGTTGTGCATTATATTTCTTTCACACATTTAAGGTATTAATACTGGTCCCTGCCACCAAGGTGCAACATGCAAGCCTGATGAAAAGTTGTCGAGAGATGCACCAGAACTCCCTTTTAAAGTGTTCATTACAGAATTAGATCCTTTCTGAAGAAATTATCCAAAAGCACTCCACTTAAAGGATCATAAAATTTTAAAATAAATTTTATAATTTTTWAAAAATATTTATTTTATTTAAAAAAAATTAAGATAAATTTTATGATTAGGTCAGAAGCCTATGCACAAATTTCTTCCATTGCTTCCATCAATTTTATCTCAACATGGAAACAAAAAACTGCAGAGGAACAATCAGATTTTATTTCACTTAATTTGCAGTTTGGCAATGAAAAACATCACATTCTCCAGTACCAAATGGAGTAAGTGGAATATAGGAATATTACTGCAAATTATTATAAATTAATCTTTGCTTTTTCTAAAAGAAAAAAAAAGCAGATTTTCATGTATTCTCTTGATTCCAAGGTGTTCCTATTCTTTTTTCATATTTCTGAACAAAGCCAGGAAGTAAAGTTGGCAATACTGTTGCACAGCAGATAGTAGCATCAGTGCAACAAAATGTCTAACTACAAGATCAGTCAGTGCCATTTCTGGAATTGAGTGGGTGAAGGACTCATCTGCACAATCATACAACATGCAGCCATTAAACAGAACTGGGCAGGAAACTTCTTCCATCCTATGAAGTAAATGCCTGAAATTCATTGGTGTTCTTATTCTATCTTATGACAACTACATAACAGCTCAAAGAATTATTATTTTTTATCTAACCTGTTGAAAATTATTCCAGAAGAGCCCACTCAGTCAGTAAAATGGAAGATTCAGATCCCCTAATGAGCAGGGCCTGAGTTTGATCACCACCAGAATCAGAGAGAAAAGGGAATGACACAACTTGTTTCAGTCTCACTACAGACTCCAGATGAACCAACGTATGTGAGTCTTGCACAAGATAATTTGAAAGAGTTGTATAAAAAGTTTCAGTTGTGATTATTTCCCAACAATTTTTTTTTCTGAAAAACCCCTTATTACCCCTAACAATAACATTTATTCACAAATTATTCCAGTGTTATGCATTCAAAATGATGGCTAATATTTTCCTTACTCTTTCTCCCACCTTCTCCTTTTGAAATGTAACTAAAAGATATTCCCATTTTCTTCTGAGAAAGACCCATTTTCCTGATTTCAGCTGTTGATAGGTATGAAACAACATGACATGGGGGGGGAAAGGGGGGGAGAAAAGGAAAAGAGAGAAAAGTCATCCCAACCTTCTGTCAGGCACTTTACAGCATAATGAGCTATGATGAAAAACAAGTCAAACACTGAGAAAAAAGAAAGCTTGGAAATCTGATCTTACTGACGGGATCCGGAGTAATTAATTATAACCCATGTGACCACTGGATGTCCCCACCGTTCCTCAAATGCAGCAGCGACATCATCTAACTGGCAGTTGCAAAAACAGAGAATTTGACAAAGAGCAGTGAGCATGCAAGGACACAGGTAGTGATGATTCCCACAGAAATATGTAATCAAATCCCCACTGAATGCAAGCATGCACACCTGCATGTGCATAAGCAAACTGGAGAGTAGTTCACAAATATTGAAAAGAAACACTCTTTGAAAACAGTTTCCACCAAGTTCTTAGTTTCTAGACAATGCTTAATAATGCAACGGTGAGCAAGGCTGGGTGACAGCTCCTCTCAGGGAGCCGGGAAAGCAGAAGTGCTTTTGATGAGATGTGCAGGAAGCCTCAGTTGGAGAGCAGAGTACAACAGAGCAAATGGAAAAAACTCTTGTGCCATAAAAGGTGAGGGGAAAGGGGAGCAAGAACTGGGATGCTGACAAAAGACTGCCGAGCGCCAATCAAAAGGATGCAAAAGAGCTGAACTAACAACAGAACAACTGAAATGCCATGSGGTGTTCTTCAAAACAAAGGTTTGAAGGCATTAGTGAGGTGGAAGCTGGAGGAGGCAAGGAGAAAAAAAAAGGAGGGGGGAAGACTACTTCACATACCCTTTTCAAGGTTAGGTCAGATGAGAGTTTTAAGTTCGTGTGAAGGTATAGGAAATTGAGGTGTTAGCATCAACTCATCTTTATTTATTGCTTTGTCATGTGACAAAAGGTCAGTCCCAATTTCTGCTCAGAAAAACAGCAAGTGCCTTGCTTTACTGAAATAAGGAGGAACAAGATTGTACTATTTGTTAGGGAAAGAATTTCCTACTAATAGATTCAAAAGCAAATTTCAAGTCAACTAGGTGACTTTTCTGCAGACTTAGGAAAACTCAAGCTCTGAAAGCATGTGACTTACCCCACACTTGTACTGAGAGGCTGCATCTTGAAAAGCTCTGAATACCTCCTCTGTCCCCACCTCCTTTTGTTAGCACAGCTCACTGATGTTAATTGTTAAACTACAAACCTATGGGAAAGGCAGCAGTTGCTCATGAAAAATAATATATGAAGAGTTTTCACCCTGTGAAGTTAAGTGTTTTGTTACTCCTTCCTCTTCATCCTTTCTGCCCTTCCTCCTATTTCTAGAAGTCTGATCAGTGAAAGTCTAGGCCACAGCTGACTTCATCTTAGACGACAAAGGAAGGCATAAAAACCTGCAAGAGCACAAGTACTAGCAGAGATATGCTGAACACAAATACAAACAGAATACAAATATCTAAACTGCACATTTAACTGTAACATGCTAAACTGGCTAAACTTCTGTAATATTTAGTTACAAAAGCTATTCAGACAAACAGAAACACAGAACTCAAGATAAATTCTAACGCCTAAATGTCTGGAAGGGTTTACCAGAAGGATATAGTGTTCTGTTCTATATTTTTCCCTTACATACTGTAAAAAGGATTACTGGTCTGTCTACAGCATGGCTATTCTTTTGTTCAGATTTCAGATGTTCACAAAACAGAGCCGCACTGAAAAGGCAGATTTTTAGGGGGAAAGCCCTGGGGGAGAGAAATGCATGAATATATTTGAATAATAAATTAATTTGAGAATTTCATGGTTTGCAATTAAATTAATTAGGTACTCTGAATTATTGGCCAGCGACTCTTCAAGCTTGTTCTACTCTGTTTGAAGCAATGTATATATATGTGTGCCAGAAAACCTAGATAGCTTTCGGTCCCTCCGCTAGATCTCTTCTATGCTTTTAAATCAGCAATTGACCCTAATGCATATGCTTTGTATGAAGAATAAAATGGCTAAAGTGATTTGCTGAGATTTAATGATAATAATAAAAATCAATACCTGTTAGGCTGACTTCTCATAGTTAATATTCTTTTTTTAGGCACATTATCTGACAGAGAGAATTCATTGTGTATATTTCAGTGTTCCAAAAATTAGAGTTACTATCATGACTCTTCATCCAAAGATCTGAGATTGCTTAAAAATGTCAGGGCTGCTTTATGACAGCTGTTCAAATTCTGAGCAGTTTCTTTACAGCTTCTGGCTCTCAAGGAGGATAAGTAAAATYTCTATTCCCAAGACCTGATTACTTTCCCAGTTTTAAATGGAGACTGTGTACTCTCATTTTTAGACTCTTTGTTGGAAAGCTAGTTCTCTGGCTCCTCCTATACTTGCAAGATGTTACATTTCCACTTAACTCCAAACTGAAGTCAAGTAAGAGTGCTCTGCACTCTCCAGTGCAGAGTTTTTGCATTTTATTATCAGATTTTACAATTGGAAGTTAGCCAAAATTAAGACCTATGTAAGTTTAAATAAATCCCAACAAACAATTGAAGTCCATTAGGTCAGACACTTTGGAGCCCAAAAGTTCAAGCTGTCTTCAAAGTTCATGATCCCATTCACTCTGTTTGCCCAAGAACCCAGAGGAGAAAGAGTTTAGCTATTAGTCTTAAGGCTGTGAAACTAAGACAGACCCTTCATATCCTGCCTGATTTCTCCAATTTTAATATTATCATAGTCTGAAAATTCTAAGGCCCACCCTAAATTAAATCTTTTGCCACTGAAGATACAACTAAACCCTGTTAGTGTTTACAGAGAATTACCAGAATCATGCCTTAAGTCTACTTATGAAAATATAACAAAGAAAAAATCAGAACTTTGCTAAGTTCCTCCCTAGTGCCTCCACAGAAAAGATTTTTCCCCGCAATCTGAAAGACAACTGATTGCAAAAGTATTCAGGTGTCCACAGAAGTAAAAATGTCTTAGGCCAAGTTCGCTCATACCTTATTTCTACGGCATTTGTTCCATATTTACGGTTAGCTTGGAAGAGAAGAATTTGGCCCATAGTTGCTCCAGTTAGCTCTGATTAAGGCAGTTTTGGCTAGATTTATGTGATAAAAATGCATCCTGAAATCACTGTGTAGTCCAGCCTGAAACATTTGCAATGCCTTGATAGAGCCCTTTAAGCATGATAAACTAGAAGAAGACTACAGAGTAAATCCTGTATTGCACTAAAGAGTCTCACAAATTCAGTTTTAATTTTTATAAACAGATTGCTTCTTGGGTTGTTATTATTAGTGTGAGCTGGACAGCTTGAATTAGAGAATAATTTATTCCCTGTGCATTTCTAATTACAGAAAAGAGGTTCACTCATTGACACACTTGTCCGTCTTGTTCTTTCCTGTCTTTCAGGCATGGCTGATTGCAGTTAAATAGACAGACCAGCACAAACTGCATAAGAAACACAACTCTGTCAAAAAAGGACTGAAGTGTTACCATTAATTATTCTGGACCATGTGCTCATTTACAACAGATCTAACATGAGAAATATTCTCAGAGGTGTCAAACAGCCTCAGTTTCATAGGTGCATGGGGGTAGCACTGACTAAATGTTTGAGTGACTGGTAGGACGTGACCTGCCAGAGACCCTAGAAGCTTGGGGATTTCATGTGCAATTTGTGTTTCAGCATTCAATAGATAATTTAAATTGGGCCACTCTCTCTGAGCATTTCTGAAGGATCTACATGCCTGAGTCTGCATTGGAACGGTGTGAGGATCTCTAAAAAAAAAAAAAAAAAAAAAAAAAAAAAAAAAAAAAAAAAAAAGCGCATTTATAAGCATCTGCCCAACTGATTATTTGGGACTCACTGCTTCTTACAAACACTTAAAGAAAATGAAAACATTGTTTTGTAAAGAATGTCAAAAGGTAGGCGTAGCAATTGCTGAATACATAGGAAGATGTCTTGAAAATACTATYGGGACTGGGGGAAAGAGCCAAAACAATACTACCATGATTTAGTTAACTACCTCTGCAACATGAGTTATTTTAAATAACAGGGCAGAAAATAGTCCATTAATCGAAAGAACAAATTTTGCAAAGGCAAGGATTAGTTGACAGTTAATTCAGACTGGAGCTGAAAAGAGAGCACTGGAATTGTTATATAGGTTTTACCCTACAAATATTTCAGCCTGAAATTTCCCCCGCAAAGTCATAGACATTCCCTGGTCCTTTTTCACAGGATACACATGCAGACCTTTTGTCATACAAGGCTTTATGAGATATTCCCACCATTAAATTTTAGTTTACAAACAGTCTAAGTCTAAAGAGCATTTGCACTAAGTAACAACTCTTTACAAACAATGACAAAACTTGCTTAAGGGGTTATCATCTGTCAGCAAGATATTGGAAAAAAAAAAAGATCATAGTTTAAAATCTCTCAGGTTTCTACATTTGTCACCAGATATATTCAATATTTAAAAAGCAACAATTCAAGACAGTAGGAAATCACCATGAACCAATGTAAAAAAATTCAGAATTGCAAGTAATGCTGGATTAGCAGCTTACAGTACCATTTTCTTCCAACCTTCAGTTTACTGTTCAACACTTGTTTTGAATTTATACTTTTGTTTAGTATCAAAGATTTCCTCTTTCTGCTAGCTAGCTAAATAGACAGGATCTTCATATCTTCTATTCATCGACCATCTGAAGAGCAAAGCTGAGAGAATTTACAGTGCCTTTTTACTAAGTGATACTTTAACTACTATCCCCAACCCCATCAAAAATCTTGCTTCTGAAGTTCAGATAACATGACAACAATGAAAACATTCAGGATTTTGTTTCAAAAAGATGCTTTTTACTAGGCTACAAAGCTGATACAACCAAAAGTTGACTGCTTTAGGGTTTGGTTTTTTTTGTCTGTTTAAGTGTTTTGGGTTTCAAAACATTTCCTCTCCTGATTTGAACATAGAAAAAAAAAATCTTTATAATTTTTTTCATGAAACAGACGTGTGTCAAGAAAACACGTGCACACTTGTCTTCAATCTCCATCCAGTCAGGATACTCTGCTGAGAAGAGTACAAGAGACTCGCTTTCAAACCTCAGCTCAGTTTTTCCACGCTAAGTTATTCCAGATGTGGTAAAGAAAGCACTTAAACATGCGTTTCCCATATTACAAGAAAGGATCCTAGCCGTACAGTTAATATCTAAAATATTTTCTAAAACACTTTGAAGTGTTTTAGATAATTGGAATGAATGTATTTTGGCTATATACCAAATTGTGGGTCTTTGAAGGGGGTAGAGTACGCTCCTGTCAATCTCTAGGTAGAATAACTCTACTTTTTTGTTTTAATCTAAAAAGTATGAAAAGATACCAGTCATACGATATTTAATGAAACTTTCCGTTGCCTTCTTTCTGAGGGCATACGCACCCCAACCAAACATGCAGACTGTATCTACCATTTGGCAGCCGTCATGTGCACTATCCAGTACTCTGCAGAGATGAAGTGTCTCCAGAACATAGAAAAATATATCAGATAAATTCCTTTTAGACTGGCTACCACTGTACATAGAAACCAAATAACTAACTTTACAAAGTTAACCTGCACCAGTATTAGTAGACTGCAAATGGTTCAAATGTCAGCCTTCTCTGAATCCAGGAAACTTATATTTAGGGATACAGACAGAGACTGAATCTAAAAAAAAAAAAAAAAGTAAAGTACTGAACAAAACATTACTTCTATGGTGAGATTTCCTAGAGACTAGATAGGTATAAAAGATGATACTTTTTTTATTCTATTGAAAACAGAGACACGGTGAGAAGACTGGTGGATCTAGGTTTTAAAAAAAGATTAAATAAAAACACCCTTTCAAAACTTTGTGGAAGGTTATGTTTGCCCTTGCTAAGGTAACCATACGTTAGAACGAGCAGACACCAAGCTGAAGTCTAAAAGCTTTAGTTCTGTTCCTCGCTTCTGTTCCAGGGCTCCACAGAAGACTTTCTTCTATGTAATCTTTCCAACTCAGATCTCCTGCAGATGATGACCAAGACTGAGGAGCCGAACAAGACTGATTTTCACATAAAATGGGTCACTCACCTCATTCTTCTGTCAGTGGAACAAAGCAAGTGATTTTAGAAAATTTACAAGAACTTTCAAGATAGTAGCAATGGTTGGAATAGTAGCTTAGTTGGAGCAATAGTAGTTCCAACTAAAAGAAGGAAAAAGAAAGCCAACACAGAATCAGAGAGTTCAGTTTAATGCTGTAAAATTACTTGCAAGGTATTTTAATCTGACACATTCATGGTTCTTTATAAAAATAAATATATAAATAAATAGAGTTTTGAATGTTATTCTTCCTTTCACAGGCAGGGAAACTGACTCAGATTAAATAACTTGCACAAGGACACTCATGAAATCTCTGTAATGTCTGATCTGGGTTCTATCTTCTGACTACTACTGCTGAGTCTTAACAACTCCCTCTTTCCTCTGCAAAGCTGCAGGCTTCAGCAAACAAAGCATTCCTTATAGCTAATTGGTATTACATGGAAACTCAACTGCTCTTATTTACAAAACTACAGATTTATGTCAAGCAAAGCCAATTATATTTAATGTTTAAACTATTGCAGGTGCTCAATGACATTGTTGCTAGGCAGTAGAAGTGAAATTGCTCTTTTCATGCATCTTGTTCCAACTGGGAGCATGTGTTTTATCATGAGTGCAAACTTAACAGATGGAGATCTTAATCCTTACCAGTGAGCTCTTTTTACCCCCGCCCCTCTCAAAATGGTGTCCTGTGCATTTAAACTTAACTGAGGTGCTCAGTGAATTGTCTGGGACAGAACTTGTCTTTCTGTATGTGCATACAAGAATGCACATACATAAAACATGTTTTGGTTTTAATTTAGTTTTGTTTTTTTTAGGGTTAAACAAACCCATACAAAACCAGCAGTAACCAGTGATACACATGGCTATTCAAGTTTAGTAATGACCTCCTCACAGCACAGAACATACCCAAATAGTTTGGGCAAGAGTTGGTCAGCTGGTAGACAGCTGGGAGCATGCAACTGAACCAGGATGTTTGTGTTTACTCACGGCCTGGGAACCTTGCTTAGGAAGCAATTTTTTCCACAAGCTACTTAAAAACTATAATTCTTTATGATAAGAGTGAAAACATGCATTAACTTGTGCAATGCAACACAAATAGGTGATCTGAAACACAGGCAAACAGATCTGAATATTTTGTTATCTCCTATGCAAATTGTCACAGATCAACAAAATGCTGAACACAAGGCGGCTATCCTAATGTTTTGCAGCTGCTTGTTACATTGTTTCATATGCACGCACATCTCATTTATTCTGTCCCTCCATTTTTTCTAATGTATTAACCAAGATGCTTGAAAAAGCTTCTTTTCAAAGTCAAGACTGAATCTACAGAATACTTTATATTAATTTCATTGTGTGCTGGGACAAGATTTAGAAAAATTAGGCAAAGCYGCAGAAATCTAGACATCAGTCATCCTTTCCTTTTGCCATCCATCCAAAAGTCCATATACATAACTAAGTCTGATAGGAAAAGCTTTTCTCCAGTCAACATGGGGAAGGTAGAAAGTTTTCTGTAGTCAAATAATCATCCCAAAGCCCATTCTAACTCTCCTTATCATCCAAAGTACCTCTTTATGATGGCTGCCCAATTGCTTCTTTCTTCATGGCTGAAAGCCTTTGTTGCATGATTGCATGACAGGGAAGTCTTCCCTAACAGGAGTCAATTAATCCTTTCTTTTTTGCAGAATGAAAGATCTACATCAGACAGCAAAATAGCAGTAGTTGCATTATGTTCTATGCAGCCACCAACCCCCAGATTTTGATTTCTGTTAAAGAACAACGTTAGGTAGTTTGAGTTCACTCAGTCTGAGCATGCATCAGATGAAATATATCCACAGCTAAGTTCACTGCATGCAGAATTGGGAACTGAATCCAGGATCACCAGAACCACAAGTTTTTACAAGTTGATTTTATCATCACAAAAACTAAATAAGTTTTGTCTCCAGTCACTAGCTGGACAAAAGTTACCAGGCCAGCACATTACGAGGCCATGCCCTTTCCCTCTAACATTCAACACTAAAATGAACATAAGCAGGACAGGTTCCAAAGACTTAAGAAGTCTACTGCTTTGGAAAGCTCTCTGTCCTCAGAGAAACCTGGTCAAAACAGTGAGAGAGCAGAACAGCCCACTAAGAGTCACGGTAGACAGATTTTATATCATAAAGTGCTAAACTAATGAACGTGATTATGTGGCACACATATTTTCACCAACCAGGGACCTGACTTGATGACCAAGGAAATCCTTCTATTCTCATATGCTAAGAGAATCAAACATCATCAGGTTTTAGAATTTAATTCTCTACTGAGCTAAGTAAAAAATTAATACAGACTATTTTCCTTAAACTCCTATTATGTGAATTCATCTTCTCTATCCTCAACCATTTAAAAATGCAAGTCAGRCCCAATCTCATACAGTTGACCAGAAAAAAATTAAATCTAGAAAATTATATTTGGGCTCTTCATCTCAGATCCAATGATATTTGGGCCTTCAGCTTTCATATTTTCAAAAAAATTTTTTTTCAAGTGCTACAAATGATAGGCCAGCCTCTGACTCCAGAGACCAAGGGACAGGCAGCCATTTAAAAAAAAAAAAAGTGTACCAAGGCCTGGCTGCAAGTTGTACTCAGCACAGGTGTGTAACTGCTAAGAACCTGAGAAAGAAATTTCCTTGCCAGTGGCAAATACACCAAATAAGACTCCAATTTTAATAAGTTCAACTTTTATCTAGGTTTTTTGTTCTCCTATTGTTCTAAACTCACGTAATTTTTGTATTTTGGAAAAAATAAACAAACAACCCCCCCCCCAAAAAAAAAAACCCCAAGCCCCCCACAACCCTCATCTCCTCCATCTTTACTCATTATTTCCCATGGGACATATGTCAAATGCTTTACTGAAATGAAGGCATGTTATCTCTGCCACATTTTGTTTAGAAAATGAGTTCTCATTAAACACAAGCATTAAGGTAGTCTGGCAAATTACCTTTGATACATTTGATGCATTTTATTCCATTTTCCTTTTATCAAATGACTTCAAATATTCTCTTTTAAATTTACAAAAACCTTAAACGCTAGTGAGATCAAACTAACAGCTCTGAGCTGTCCTGACAGCCTTCCTTCCTCTTAGATATAGTTACTACATTTTGCTTTCCCCTGCCTCGGTTCTATAGCTGCACCATTGAACACAGTTAACAGCAGAGAGGCTATTTCCTTTACTGTCTCTTTCATAGTTTCAGCACACAAGTTACCTCTATGTCACTTTAATGCATTATATTCCTTAAATGTAGTTTTCCCTTTGGTACAGCATTCCTCATATCAGTAAGCTTTCTGACTTCACTTCCATTTTCAGTACAATCACCTTTACATTAAAGTGTTCCTTTGGTTTTGGGGTTCAATATGTACCCTTATTGCATAAGGACCCCACTTCTTTCCTTATGCTCTTTTTAGTAATACGACTTAAAAAAAAAAAAAAACATTAATTACTAGATTAGCATGACTTACAATGGCCAGGTCAGCTAATTTTGGCAGTTTAACACTATTTAGACAGAACTCTTTTTGCTAATCATTTTTTCCCGCACTTGCGACTGCATCTACCCTTTCCCACTCTTCCCTTCACCCTCTTCAACTGGGCTACCGCTAGTAATTTTTATGTAAAAATATTTTAGTCTCCAGTTCTCCTACTAGCACTTCTCTGTATGTCATCCTTCAGTGATGACAAATCCATGGTGCTTCTGCCAAAAGAAAGACTAGATGCCTCAGCATAAACATCTCAAGCCAGACTTTATGGGTTTGTTCCCACTACATAGTTTCTAGTATATTTTTTGATAAATCTCAAAGCAATTTGCAAGGAATGTTAGTCTGGTTGTGCCTGTTTCACTGAAGGGGAAATTAAAGTAAAGTGACCTGCTGAAGTTTGGATAGCAGATAAGTAACAGAGCCAGGAAGACCATACAAGTATCCCACATTTGCAAGTATCAACCAGCCAATACTGCCTGAAAAATTATTTTTAAATGATGCTGTCACAAAATAATTTGCTAAACAAACATATACAAGAGTTTATTCATTCTGAACCATTATTAAGTACAAACACATGTGGATACCTATCTTCCTATACAGATTAAAAACCTCTTTCCATGAGTCATGCTAAGCAGTGAGCTCTCATTGTCCCCAACRTGCATTATGACAGTGCAGCATCCTACAAGAGCAAATTCTATGATGCTAATATTACTTTGTAAACTTATAAATAACATTATTATTGCTAAAGTAATTCATAAATATCATAAATACATTGGCAGTTCCACTGAAGTATGCCAGGTAATATAGTGTTAGAAAGCTGGTAGACTAAATTTTGATTGTATTTCCTAACAGAGTGAAATTTTATCAGGTTGTCTCCATAGGAGACAAAATGGAAGAATGGTCCAGGACACTGTCATAAAACTTGATGGCTTTTTCATGCTGCAAAAGTTTTTCTTCAGGAAGACTTCCTCTGAACTCTTTGGTGTACTCCTGATTCAGATTGTTGTATCTGGGAGGGGGGATAGGGAAGAAAAATGGTAAAACAATTATCCTTTCTGTGACTGATTTCACCCATTGCTTTATTAGGTAATATTTTGCAAGTTGCTGTGTCTTTTGGGTCCTGGGTTTCTAGCAGCCAAGAAAATAGGGTAGCAATATGGACTTTCCTGAAGGATTCTAGGATTTAAGGATGAAAAGTGCCAAATTGGATGCATGTATTAATAATAGTAGTATTGTGCAGTTTTAATAAATTTAAAAAAGAAACAGGAATTAATATCTGGGATAATGTTCAAAAATACTCAGCGCTTTGCAACCATGGTTTTCTCCGAGAAGTTTGGTAAACTTTTTCTAATTCAAAGTTCTGAAGGCTGATTTTTCCCCCCTAAGTTAGTGTTTACCTGATAACCCCTCATCCTTTTTCCCCCCCTATGCAAAATGACAGGCAGGAGAATTTTATTTGGCACAGAGTGAAACAATTACATTTGACCTCAAACAATATATTTCACATTAGTTTTGGTTGCCTTCTTGAAAAAAAAGCTACATTGATTTTGAAGTGAAATGTCATTTTGAATTTTTTTCTTTTTAATTTGTCTAGGAAGACTTAAGAGGAAATTTGGTGACTTTCAAAAACCTGTTAATTTGTGGCAAAATTATTTGTTGAATTCAACCTAATTTCATGACCACTTTTTGACAAGCCAAAACTTCAGCTTTCATCAGGAAGCAACAGTTTACAGAAGAATGAAATGCCATTGTATAAAAGGAAAACAAAAAGTACATGGAGGAGAAACAGTTCCAACCACGGCTCAAGTCACAGTTAAAACAAGAAAAACAGAACAACCCCCCCCACACACCAGAATTGAGAACTAACCACTAGAATAAATGGACAGCTGTGTTTTGTGCTACGCTCGAAAGATTGACAAGATACTATGGTAATCTTCGACGTTGCAAAGTTAAAGCAATATGTAATAGAAAAGAAAAAATCTTTTTCTCAAAATTCTAATCAAATATTGCCCTTAGAAATCTTCCATTACTGTCATTGTCAATTCACGACTCCATCAAAGTTTCTGAAAATATTTTCAGAGAACTGCAGCACAGCGCCGAAGAGACAGAGTGCTTCTTGCACATGTCCCTTCCCCCTTGCAATGATATGGGTTGCTTTCCATTCCGTTATTGAGTAAGAGTATTGCGTACAAAACTGATAAGAATTAGCTGTGATTTATATTCTAGAATACAGTAGGCAGGCCAACTCTCAAACCATCCTGGATGCAAAGCTGATCGCAAATGTGAATCTGTGCATTATACAGTTTAAGCTCTATAGGTGGCTCAAAATTGCTTCCCACACGGAAGCTAACTGAACAATCATATTGTTTCCACCAGAAAGTTGCATTTATCTTATTGCCCAGTACTGCATCAGGAAATATTTGAGCATTATCCTGTTGAGACCACTGCATACAGTGTTGACCAGTAGTCTTCTTGCAACCCCCTCACCTGCTATCCTATGATCAAGATATATGCTCTTGGGGACAATAGCAATGTTTACCATGTATTTGTACAAAGCCAAGTGCAGTGGAGTTCAATACCATGAGTAAGATATCTTGGTGCTACGGTCTTAATTCCACGCCAACATATTTATGGACTTGTGCAAAATCCTCTTCTTTCTTCAAGACATTTTTGTATTAATAAAACCCTTTAAATATTTAAGGCTTTTTTTTTTTTTAATCTTACCATATCATTTTTACTGTGCAATTTCTCTTTTCAAGGCAGAAGAAAAATACTGAAGTCTGAAGCCTGAATGATAATGTATGATCTACTACTACCAATTCTTCATTACACACTAGCTTACAGATTTTACAAGAATTTCTTTCCATACCTGCTAATGAAACATCAAACTTTCATTTTCTCACACATACCTGTGTGCAATTGTCCAGAACCCCAGGGTGTTCACCATCATTAAGGAAGCCAAGAAGAAGAAGAATCTCTCCAATTTACCTTCATGCAACAAGTGTGGAAACCAGTTGCCTGGTAAAGCAGACATTTGAAGCAGAATAGTTTACCTTGCAGGATGAGACATGGCTCACATGAAAGACATGAAGATAAATTTGTGTAAGACAACCCCAGCAGGTGGTTGCGACACGACCCCAGCCCCATAGCTATTCATACAGACTTCATTCTCACAGCATCTGTGTTTTCTGAGTCCACAGTGTACTATGCTCCTGCTTTGCAGACAGGCAATAGAGATCCAGAAAAACAAAAGAACCTTCCTAACAAATGTGAAGCATAGTGGAAGACCTAGATTGGCACAGATAACACTTTAATGATGGTGCYGTCTTTCCTCTTCATTATCCTGTGCACATAAGTAGATGAATATCAAAAGTGTAAATTTTAGGAAGAGCCAGAATTAAGGTCACCTGTAGAAATCCTTAGCCACTCTCCTCATGCTTTTAATAGGCTCTTAAAAAAAAAAAAAATTTTTTTTCACTGCCTTGGATGGTACTCAATTACCAAGATGCTACCTTGTTCACTTTACCTTCCTTTATGGCCTTCCTTAGCCAAGTCATTATCTTGTACACTACATTCCTTTGCATGAATCACAGACTTTTTACTACCAAGGCTTTTGCCAATAGAGCATCTGAGACATTTTGGCAGCTTAAACTCTACTCAGTAGAGGGTATTGCCACCCATAAACACCCAGAATCTTTCATGCCTATATTCTTGTGTGTTTCAGTTTGCTACTATACTGCTTTCAATGCTGTTCACTGCAAACCCTCTACAAATAATAAGCTCAGGTGGTAAATACCTATGGAAATCAAGATGCTTAACAGGAAAGCAAGCCCCAGTTCCTTTGTGTCTGAAGACTCAGTACTTGAAGTACCACAATCTACTACAGAAACACATAAAACCAAGAGGAAAAAGAAATTACAGTGGATATAAAATATCATTGTCAGCTCTACAGCAAGATAACAAGCTCTTACACTATTTGGGAATACAGGTTGTATATTGCCTTGAAGAAAATAGAAATAGTGTCTACACAGCAAGTAGTGAAGTGCAAGTATGTAGAGTGAAAAAGCTGGTGCTGAGAATCCAATGCCAGACTCTATACTACTCAAGGGGGGGTTATGTCAGATTAGTTCCCATTAACAGCTGGAACACATCAGGCACAGGCATTTTTTTTGTTTAGTTTCATCCAAAATGAATGCAGTTTTTGTGCATGAAGATCACACTGTGATGCAAACTGATATACAAATATGCGGAGATGTTTGGGAGGTTCAATTCAAAAGCACATTTCTAGTCTGAACTAAAATACTAACATAGATGAGCCCAAAAGCACTTTCCTTTGCTCCCTGAAACTTCAGCATCAAATCCTCCCCCATCTGAATAGGGTAGCTATTCACCACTTGGATGGGCTAAAAGAAAGGGGAGGAGAAATAGCCTTCTTTGGCAAAGCTGTATGGTACAAACCTGATAGTCTTAACTAATCATTAATTGACCACAAGTGCCATCCATTGCTATTCTTAGCTCATCAACTTTTTTCTAATTAGATTTAGAGAGAAGAAACAGTTCTGCAACTCAGGAGGGCCACCAGTCAAAGGATCACCCCCAAGACATTTACATTTTTCTTTTTCCTCCACATCTCAGAGTTGTAAACACATTTCTTTTCAAAGTGGTTACCTTTAGCTCTCCTGGGATCAACAGGTAACAACTGCCATCAGTGCAGTAGTTTTCCTCAACTCCTCCACAGTTTGCTCCATGCCATGCTATCTTCCTGCCTGTCACCAAACAGCACCACCTCACCTCTGCATGTGCCGTTCCTTTTGTAGCATTATCTCAGAGAGAGTTTTAAAACGTATCATTTAACATTGTCAGTTGACTGAGCTCCTAGGTACTATAACTTCATTTTAGTAGCTTATAAACTTTTACTGTCATAATTCACAATCAGGTAGTTTTTCATTTTACATCCCCCAGTGGCCGATAGAACTCAAGGAGAGAGAAAGAGTGTATCTGATGAAAGAGAAAGCAAGCATGGGGCTCTGTACTACAGCTTGTCAAAGCAGAGTTCACACTGTCTGTTAGATTATTTACATCGGCTAGTCTAACTATATGAGCAGCAGGAGTTTCATAATGGAACTCAGTTTACAATGGAATCTGAACAGAAAATATGTACTTAAAATAGTACAGAGCTGTAGAAAAAAAAAGAATCTATCAGCTTCTAAGAGAACAGAGTAAAACAGACCTTTGAAACTGGCTTAATGCTAAGAAAGATAACATATTCAAGCATTGAAAGTGGGAATTGTTGATTTTATCAAGGTGAAATGCTAGCCTGGGAATCGGGAGATCTACTCCCTACTTTTACCACCAGCCTCCTCCATGACCTAGGTCAAAGATCATTGTTCTGTTTCCTCTCTTTTTTAAAAAAATTGTCGGTGTTTAAATATTAAAACCAAGACAATCACACAAAGCCTTTGAAAAATCCAGTATTACAAATCAGCAACAGTGTAGGCAGCAGCAAAGATTTACTTGAGCCAGAATTAGAGCGGGCATGATAAGATTCCAGCTCTATGTCTAGATTATTGCCCTAGTCAAAGCAAAAGGCAGAAGCAGGGCTTTCTTTTCCCTTCTGTGAGGGATAACGCTGTGGTGGTGGGGGCTCCTTCCTCTACACACAAGCAAGGGTGGCAGCATCCAGATTCTTCTCCTACTGCCAAAAATGTATTTTCATGAATGGGTACAGCAAAGAAATTTAACCATTTCCTAGTTTCAATCAAAAATATTTAGTTCTYGCTATTTTTTTAATGGAAGTTGGAGTTTTTCATGGAAGCGGGGAAGACGCGAACTATATTTTCTTCTGTTTACTTCTGTGGCACAGAGAATCCTCCACTGGCATGAAGTTTATAGGATAACAGCCACTGGTGCTGAAACTTCAGCCACAGGTTTCAGGCAGTGAAACTCCCTTTAGACACTTTAACACCTTATCCCACTAAAAGACAAGCTGTCTGCAGATTCCAGCATCTTGCATTGATTGGGTTTGGTTCATATTTTCAGGTTTTTACTCTCAGCCATGAACGCTAGGAACTTATCGGGCCAGTTTGGTTTTGATGGAATAAGATGCCCTGGGCACTACTGTTTTGAAGAGTTCAGAACTTTCTCWTCCTTTAATCAGCATGCAATATGCTAACAATTCAGTTTTCCCCAAAAGACACTGCCTTTGGGTTCTGTCAGTCCTTTACTTTTCTATGGAGATTGCCAACGGAAGTGCCAATTACAAGGTTGGTTTGTCACGCAGATAATTGCTCACTGGGAATTAACTTTCTAAAACAAGATCCTGATTTCCATTTTTATTCCAACAATGGAAATACTGCATGAATCACCACAGGGAATCAGAAGTTTCCTTTAGCTGTGTATATTTTAAAAGAGCCTTTAAAAAGCCTTTTTGGTTAGAGGTGAATTGACTATGCTTTTCATGGCAAATTTAGAACAGATTAAGAGACAAAGACCAGGAACAGTCCGAGGTCTTCTTCCAGCCTGCTGCCACACACTGCTGAAATGAAGCATCTGGTGAACTTTCACAGACGTTCTGCAGTCCTATCAATTTTGCATCAAAGATGCTCGGGTAGTATGAGAAGGAGCAATATTATAAAACACCCAGAGAAAACACCTGATCCTATAAACACAGGGAGAAAGGTAGGTGAAGCAGTGATCGAGACATGGGCAAAAACACCTTCCTGTGCTGCTCCTGGGGGATGACTGACAATGACAAAAAGATAGTGACACTAGCCATAAAAGAAGATGTGGAAAGGACTGTAAGCCAATGTTTGCACATATATTAGTGCACAGAAGGTATCTACTACTATGTGGCATCCTTAGAGTTCTCAAAGGATTCACAATGAAGCCCAAAGTTGCACAGGTAGGTATTCAGTTCGTTTACTGCTACCACCATAGAATTTTACTTTTGGGAAAATACAGAAGGAGCACAGGAAGAACATCCTACAGGTAAGCTTATTCTGTGTGAAACCCACATTTTATAGCTAATCTGCAACTATAGACCATGATTAGAAAAAAATTGTAATTCAGACCTTAGAAAAGGATTGTATCTCCTTCAGTCATTTCATCAAGTTAGGGGATACATGAGTGTTTAATCATCTCCAAATTAAAAGTCTCAGTCTGCCTCTAATCCTTATTAGCTAAGTAAGCACTGGTGGACACTACCATCTGGACTGCAAGAAATATCTTTTAGCTTTATCATCTTTGGTATTTAAAAATCACACAAGGCTCCAAACTGGARGGGGGAGAAAAAACCCTCACAAAAAAAGACAGTTCCCTGAAAACAAGCAGGAAAATTGCATCTGGGGCAGTTTCCTTCCTCTGACTTTTTTTTTTCCTCCTCATATATTTACATTAATATTTTTAGAGAAACATGTTCTGCAATGATTGGCATAGGAGGACAGGTTTTGCCTTGCATCTTCCTCAGTTAAAATGTTAGGAGAGGTAAAAGAACTAAAAGAAAGCAGTTTCCCAGCTTGTACTGAAAATATCACTGTCACCCATCATCTGTTTGCACTCGTCAGATTTCAAAAAAAAGCCTTATTTTATCATATTCACACCACCCTCCATAGATGCGTTAAAAGTGATTAATGCAGCTTAGACTGTGACTGATATCTGATCAACTTTGCCAATAAAAAAAACCAACAAAATTTAAGCTAGTGACATGAAACAGGATATAAAGGGGTTTAAATAATTTTGTCAACACCCTCCATGCTTCAGCACTTCACAATACACTTTGGAGGGTACTGTATCCTGAATTGCTTCATGGTAATCACGGTCCCATTGCTTAGAGATGGGAGAACCAGAAATAGTCTTGGCTCAAGTTCTAGAGAAACAAGAATCAGGGAACAAGCCAAAAGCACCATAGCCAAAGAGCCACACATTGAACCTTGCTATATTTTACAAAAGCATTGCTTAAACACTGCCTTCTTGTTTCAGCAAAACAGAAGGAATTTTGATTTCGGGTCTAATTAAAGAGAGTTCAGCTTTTTCTGGGGGGGGGGGGGAAGAGACATTCCTCCCTCCCCCCAGCACAGTTCAGGTTGCTTTGCTTTCCCCCCAGTTCCATAAATTGTCCAGATACTGAGCGTTTTAAAAGCTCCTTAAATAGAGTTGAAAAAAACCCAAACATGAGTGATGACAGCTTAATTTGTGTCACTACCTAAGAGATGTCACCATTCTATTCTCTCAAGCACTGTCATCTTTAGAAGGTTCAATAGGTAACCACCCAGGTTTTATCAATTAGAAAAGGATTATGTTGCTGATCTTTGTTTTTTTTCATCACAAGAACACCACAAGAAGTATAGTGAAAAATTTGGAAGAAATATAGTATTTGATACTACTTACAGAAGGGACATAACAACACAGAACAAGAGAATTTTGTACAGCRTTTCTCTTCAAACTAGGAAAAAAACCTAACAAACCAAATCCATTTTTTTGTTTTAAATAACCTATACCCAACTTCAGAAGTCTGATCCCAAGCCTACTTTGGTTTATGAAACTGCGGGACTAAAGTCTGGCAAGGGTGGATAGAGGAGAGGAGTATTCTAAATCTTCAGTCTGAGGGGTTATTTAAAAGCCGTGAATTGTGTCAATTGTGGTAATTTTTAATAATTCATCTAGTTCTAGCAGCAAAAACTGGGAAAGAGAAAGCCAGTGAGATGCTACATATTTGTAAAAATAAACTGTGGGGACCCAATAATATACTGTTTACATGCAAATACAGAAAGTAATCCCTAAGGGTTCTAACTAGATAATATGTTAAATATTTTTCGCTACATTTTCACTACAGCTTTTCAAGCTTTGCATAGGAATTCCTCTACATAAGGACTTAATCAGGCCAATCAAAAAAAATCAGACTGTCACCAAATCACTTCTGAAATTGCCATCTGGAGCAAAAGTCACTGTTACAGTGTGGTCAGCTCCACGTACAGGAATGATAGTTCTGATGATGTAAGGAAAGACATAAATTAGATCTTCTTTCGGAACTAAGTAGACACAGCTTTTTAAAAGTGAGAAGTACTTTAGCCAGAAAACTTTTTTTACTTAAGAATCTTAAGCAAAATAGGAGAGAACATGGCAACCCCAGTTTGGGTGGAACTGGGAGAGTTCAGTGGGGTTTTTTTGGTCCCAGCATGGATGAGAATCTGAAGCCTTCAATAAAACAGTATTTCTAGTAAGAAACAAATATTTTCTTTTTGGTCAATTAAATATTTTCATCCAGATCAGAAAAGAAATTCACTTTGATATAAAATTAGACAAAAGCTAATAAGTTACTGAATTGCAAACAAAGCAAAAATCAATTTCCTATTGTACTTTGTATAAAACAATGCTATAACGGAATAAGTGATATATATATAGCGGCATGACATAGTCAAAATGTTTTGATGCTGACATTATGATAGATTATTTAGCAAAAACAATAAAAATAGCAGTACAGGTCAAAAGACATTCATTTGTTCAGATCTTGGGAGCTTGTATTAAAATTTCTCGTCATACTTTTACTTTCCCTTGTTTTTCTGCTGCATGTTTTTTTATATAGAAAAAAGAAAAATAGAAGAACTGAAACCGAACTGTGAGCAGTTCCAAATTCCTGCAGCAATTGTAATTGCAGCTGTCTTGCATTACAACCAGCAGTTGTGCTCTGTAAGAAAACAGTTCTCTGTAAGGCAGTAACAATGAAGCTTATGTCTGTCAAGCATCTTTAGAAGTAGTGCTTCAACCAGGAGAACTGTATTTTACATACATAAACATATGGATTCTGGTCCTTTGCTTAAAGGAATCCAGTGCCTTTTTTTTTTTTTTTTAAACTTACTTACAAAATGTATCTTTTATGTATTGAACAAACATTTGTCGGCAGAGGAAAAAAAAAAAGAGAGAGAGTTAAACAGAGGAAAAGCAGACTGACCTCTCTTCAAAGTTACCAATCTAAAGAAATCTCCAGGTCTGGGCTTACACTAGATACTCCTCAACAGACTGAATCTGAAAAACTTGTTTTAAAAGATAGCAGGTTCCCTGGGAACTGCAGTATTTTTCTGGAAAGAGTAAAAATACAGTACAAGTATATTGTCACAGAAACTGAATGTAGGATTTTGGGTTCTTCCAGCAGCTAGGCAAAGGGGGAAGGGTAAAGAAGAGGAGAGAAAACAAGGGGGTCTGGGAGAGTAAACCCCTTTGACAGCTTTGAAACTCTCAGTCCAACCTCCTTTCCCTTAAGACAAGGAAAAGTATGTTTTTCATTCTTTTTCGCGTTCTTTGAAACACTAATMTTGCTCTCAAGGCCAGAGGATTCCATGTAAATGTGGATAAGGCACATGTATGTGTATGTGTGTATTAGATGTTTTAATGAGCAAAAGGTACTTCTTGTCTTTCAGAACAGAAGTACAGAGATTGGAGGTGAGGGCTTCCTACAAGATGCCTTTCTAATTACTCCACCTATCAAAAGTGAGAAGACTCATTAAAATTAGATGAATACAGCTGCAAGTCTTCTTCCTATCTTAATTCTATCTTAATTGTGAAAGCAAATAAATAAAACGTTGGCATCTCCTCTTATTCTACTGTATTCTTCTCCGAATCAATAATCGATAGGATTAGAAAACAGCTCAGGATCACAGCACATGAGCACATTCTTACCTTGAGTGCTCATGTGGACTGTCTGAACAATGAAAGCTCCCATAAAGCAGCCAGCTCCATTGAAGAGGGTTAAAAAATGCATGGAAATCCCTCGAATTCTTTCTGGCACAAGCCGGAACGATAGTAAGGAACCTGTAGGAAACAGATACAGTTACTTTTTTTTTTTTTTTTTTTTTTTTTTAAGTTAGGCATGGCAGAAGACATTATATAGAAAAGAAAACCCAAGTGTCTCTGTAATAGGAACTTTCCATATTTTAAACATAACCTACTTGCTGCAGAAGGGTAATCACACTTGTTAGTATTCACCTTATTAACAATGAATTCTCTAAACTATTTGAACAAATCTCTGTAAAAAAAAAAACCTACATAAAACTAGTAATATTCCACAAGTATGTAATATTCTTCCATCCAGACAGTTGCTTTCACCTTTTAAAACCTCAGGCATAACAAGACAAGAAAAACACTGTAGCCATGAAGTGTGAAGAAAGCAGATGTGATGTTTAACACCTGCAGAACAGCAGGACCTCATATGCCAAAGTCAGTACAGCAAGGCCACTAATATATACTTCTGAAGTTCAGAACACTGCCTTAATTTGTTTCAGGTTGGACAATGCTCCTCTTTCCTAGAAGGCAACCCTCAAAATCACTAGCTAATATTGAAGACTCTTTGTCCCCCACTTTCTTGCCAGAAGACTAAACCAGAAAAAGCAAAAACACAGGAAAAAAGGAAGATGAAGCTGTGCTTGTAGTACTGATAACTATAATCCTACCAGTCGTAATTTAGCTAAATTATGCTACAGTAACAGTAAGTATTTATAATAGGAAAGTAACCCCCCAAAATGACAGCTGAGTTATCAAAATCTCATTTTCCTAATCTTGCATCTTGAGCTCTCATCCACACTAGTTCTCCAAGCTCCAGTGTCTCCCAATCTGCTATATTAGCTGAGCTAGAATGACCTCCACATTGAGAAACTTGTCAGCAGAGAATCCCACAGGGATACTGAGTTGCATGAAGCATCACTGAATACCAGTGAAAGTCCACAATAACCATCTCCCACTCTTTTTAATTTGGAGGTCCAAATGAGGGCTTTGGAACCATATTAAAGAAATAAGAAAAAACAAACAAACAACCCCACAGTCGGTGCTTTTTCCTCATTCACAGTAGGAACCAAAAGCCTGGTGGCAATAGAAAGGAGGTGATCACACTATAGATAGAACAGTACAGTTTGAAGAGCTGCAAAGTGAAACATTGTACAGCCAGCGTCCTAACCTCTTTGAGTCACTAAGGGCCTGTAAAATCTTCTTTTTCTAAAAACAGGGGTGGAAAGCATGCATGTTGACCAAATTCAGCCTGGGTAATTGTATCCTACTTACCTAAATTATCCCTGCTGTTTCAGCTGCATACTCTGTTCCTCACYTCTCCCGAAGTGCTGCTGTGAACTATTAAACAGCTGCTGCATTTCACCCTGGAGACTACTGCATTTCACTGGTGGGTGAAGTGATCCCCAATATATCCTTTAACTAACAGAGCTGTTTGTTACAAGGCTTCTCATTTCTAAGTGCTTTGAGACATTTTGATGGGCAGAGAACATTCTTGCAATGCTTTAACAAACACTGCAAATCTGCTAACCCTTTGTAGGGCAAAGCAGTTACATTATATCAGATCATTTGTTCACCAGCAGTGTAACAAACCTGTGGCTGGTAGGCTGGCTTCCCATCACCCACAAATTCATGCATTATGGGGGCATATGTCTGCTATTATTACCCCACAGAATGGATTTTTATTTTTATTTTTTTAAGCATTGGGCTTTTAAGGAGTAATTTCCTACTTTAAAGCAAGCTAGGGTTACATATTCAAGCTGTCAAAGGCCTGTGCATTCTTATATTGACCTTCAGTTACATTGTAACATTGTGGGGAGAGCAGTTATTTTATTATTATATATATATTTTTTAAACAAGACCTCATTCAGTGCCTGGGGAATGGTAAATGTTGCTATTAATTATTTTTTAAGAGATGCTCATACCACCTGAAGCAGATGATTCTGTAAAAACTCTAGTAAAGAGATAATGAAATACACTGTATAAATACAAGTATCAGGGCCCAAATGTAGATAAAGAGTTCAGTATGACAAATCTAGCTCTTCTAACCACGCACTCCAGAAATGAGATACCTCCTTCTCTTCCCTCCCACAAGTGTGAACACTTCTGTCTTCAACTCAGATCATGTACTTTCCTGTCAAGTAAATTACGATAATTTAGTTTGACCTTCTGCATAACACAGACAGTAGAATATCAGCAAAGGTGAAACAACTATTTAGGTGTCCAGATAGTTTATATATTTAGGTTTAAACATCTACTTGTCTTTACAGATGATGAAGATCCACTGAACTGTTCCTGATAAGCAATTCAGTTCAAACTGAAGTAGAAACCTAGAGCTCAATTCAGTAGCCTAAATACAGATGCCCAGTGCTGCTTGAAATGCTCTAGTGCACCTGCATGGGGCTGACTGATAAGGGTGAAGGACCTATGGGAGAACTTCACTCTTCTATAGCAGCGGCCAGAGGTCAAGCAGGCAACCTGCAGTCTGGAGTGCCCTCTCTGCCCTGAGTATCTTAGATAGTCCATCACAAAAGGTGCCAGACACCAAAGTGCGGGCAAATGGAGGTGCAGATCTCCATTGATTACAGCAGGAACCTGCTCTTTTTGATACCTACTTTTAGTTCTCTACATGCAAATCAAGCTTAGGCTTAGCTCCACTTCCCTGGGTTCTTGAGTCATGCCTGTTACTACAGCTCTTAATAAGACACTTAGTCTTTATTTTAATGTGGTAAATAATGGAGAGGACACTCTTCTTCCTCAGGTATTCTAATGATAATCCTTCTTCAAGGAAACAAAAACAAAGTTGAGTTTCATTTCTTTTTTAAAGACTAATATCATCTTCCAGTCAGTGAACTTCCATTGTGTCTCAGTGTACTAAATTAAACAGCCTTATTCTATCAGAAATATTCTTCTCATACAGARGCATAAGAAGGCTGTAAGCAAGCCACCTCTTAACCTTTTTTTGTTGCTGTTTTTGTTGTTAAACAGAGATGGTCACAGTTTTCTGTTACACTTAGCCTGTAACCTAGAAACCACATAACTGAGAYGGGTTTCTAGGCAGGTTAAGTACTTGAGAGCTATCAGATGAAGAGGCATTATGAAAGTGCTAAGTATTTAAAAGTAGGGAAAAATTACCTTTTTTGTGACAGACCATGACCGACAGCTCTTAATAGTCTTAGAGTGTAAGCATGAAAGTTGAGACACTAAAGTTGTTTCCTGCTCTTAAATGCTGGAGTTGTATTTGAACAACAGACACTTCAACCCGTAGAATTAAGTGCTTGTAGAGATCAGCTAGTCAACTACTTTACTTGTATTTCTTTAAATGAATGTTGATTTGATTATTTTTCTAATACTAACATTTTTTTAAGCTCTGGAAGGTAAAATGCAGGTAAACACTTTGTGTGCTCCTCACAAGAAAATAAGCCTATAGAAGTGGAAAGGTAAATTATGGAAGGGACAAAAGGTTCAGACTCACAATCAAGAGTGTGTCCTTATGGATGTCCTTATGGTGTCACTTATGGATGGCAGACATGAGCTGAGCTCTGCCTGTGCTCTGAGAAACAGGAGTTTTTATCTCCAGCTCTGTGCCACAAGTTAAGGCATAACACTCTGTGCAGGCATGTTCACATGACTCCTGATTGGAGCACAATCTACCTGCAATATTCTTCAAATTAGCATGTCAGTTGAACTGTGCTAACTGCATGCATATGTTCTGAGTCACTGATAAACATGCTGTAATTTTATTCAGCTGGACCCAATATAAAAAGGGTTAAGCTAAATTGCCTCACCTTGTTTTGGTTATTGCCTAAAAAAGTGTTCATTGACTGTGATTGTCACATGTGTATTTGTTTAGTTTCAAGAAAATCATCATAGAATTGTAGAATAGTTCAGATTAGAAAGGACCTCAGGAGCCCATCAGGTCCAGACTCCTGCGGGAAGCAGGTTCAACATCAACGTCAACCATGCATCTGTGCCCAGAACCCCACTGGTTTGATAATCCCCTCCCCTGCTGAATGGTGGATTACTGAACCAGGTCATCTGACTGGGCTATTTCATGTTCTAGTTAATCTAGGACAACATCATTGTCACTGTGCATTACAGCCAACAAGACCTGCTCCTCTGAAGCAGGTAAAACATAGATCTGCTCATTAATCCTGTGGAAAAGAGCCAGGGATAAAACATCAGATGACAGTCTAACTATTTTTAGGAAGCCAATATCATTCTGTGCAACTCAGGATGCTCTCACTTTAGCCTATTAAATTTTACTTACAGGAGGGAGTTACCAAGGCTTCAGCCACTCCAAGTAAAATGTACTGAGGAGCTAAGTGGAAACAAGGCATGGAGGAGACCAGGAGAACCTCCTTGGAAAGGATCTGTTCCACCTGAGGAAAATGCTTTCGGTGTATTTCAGAGAAGCCAGCAACCATCACAGAAAGTGCAGCAGATAATTGACCTACAACTGGGTAGACAGCATAGACAGTATTCATCAAGGTTGTAGTTAAAGGATTACAATGTATTTAGAAAAAAAATGAAGCAGAGTCTCAGTACATGCAAAATGCACCCTATCAAAATGCACCCTTTCTGCACACATAAAGATGGATAAAAAGTACGTCCTACCCCGCAAGCTTAACTCTAAATAATACAATGGCAAAGAGAGAACAGCTCAGCACAGGAAGAATTTAGGGATGAAGAATACATGAGAGAGAAAAGTTTTTCAGAAGAAGAAATTCATAAACAAGAACTTTTTTGCGGGGGGAGTGGGGAGAGGCGAGGAGGGAGAGAAAAGGCAGCAACTCTTCTAAAGAGTGCAAGAGATCAAGTAGGAATAATACTACTGAGGCCAGAAGGAAATACTCCTGTACAACCACCAATAAGATCCTGAAATACACAGATGCGCTTCATGCTTTACCTGTTTGTTTTCTATGCAAGGAAAAGCACGTGACCCAGCAACAACCACTGGACTTCTAACGTGAATTTAACATCTCTTATGAATCAGGTGACATCAGTAACTGTCATTAAGACTGCACTGAGCAAAAGCAGAGTGTTTAATCCAGTCATGAATCATGACAGCTGATCCCCTGCAATTGTAGGCAACTGTACTGGCTCCAACTGTAAAGCAATGATCTGTCCTTACCCACTGAACTGAGGAACAAGGACTTTTCTTGGATTGGGAATTTTTAGCACTTTAAGTTTTTATAGGCAGGTTTACATCCCTCAGTCTCAGATAGCATGCCAGACTGGCATACTGTTACTACTCAGTGCAAGTCATGGGAAAGAAAGAGAGATCACCACTTAAGATCACACCTTAGTAGATGAAGCCTTCCTATATTTTTTCTTTTTCCTTTACTATAGAATAATCCTGACCTACTTTTAAAAGTTCATTTGCTAGATAGTAGCATTTGCTAGATTGTTTAACATTTTAGAATTAGATGAGCTGCATTACTGGAAGAGATAATCTTCTCCTTAAATGATTTTTTTTTTTTGGCAATAGAGAAACAGGATTCTCATTAAAAAACAGATCTTAATTTTCCTCTCAGTTCCTGATGAGGGATAAATGGCATAAAAGCCATGCTGTGGACTTTGGAAGTTTGCAGATACACTTCTAAGTGCTTCACATATGCCATTGGATGATTACAGTGGCCTCCTGCATGTCCTGAAGAAGTATCACTGCACGATTCATAAGTCACTGCTCTATATATTCTGGCATATACAACACCTGCCTGCCCAAGTCTATACAGGAACACAGGGCTGTGAGAAAAAAAAAGTCTGTGTCTAGCCTTATCATGCAAGAAAAAGTTTCTAATAAACTTAACTGTGTTTTAAATACCATAGACTTCACCAAACACCATTGCGTGAGGAACACTATTTAAATGTATTATTTTATGCTTTTTGATATGAAGAAGCGATCATAATTTCTCAGAAAGGCAAAGAACCCAGAATTTCCAAATAAGTCTCTATTGAATTTGAAACATTTCTACACATTTTGAGCTCCCATTGATTTTGACTAGGTTGTGATTCCTCAGCATTTCTAAGCTATAATGTATAATGTACAGGTGTGAGAACAACAGGTGGGTAAGTACAGGTGTGGTTTCTTTTGACAGCTTTGGCTCAAATACCTGGACCATGCACTGTTTTCTCCTTGTCTTAAGCAGCTTCATCTTACTTCATGACTGGCAATTGCTTCACTTATTAGATTTGACATACAGTCACAGGGTTTTGGGTTTTTTATATATATATATATATATATATATATATATATATATATATACACACACACACACACACACACCCCACCTGTGACAACAGAACTGAACTTGTGCAGATATCATAGACAAAAGCTCCGCTGGAAAACACATCACCTATCTTTGTGCTATCAGAAAGCCAGAGCAGTGCTTGTATCTGGCTACTGTCTAGCAGAAAGAATACATTTTATACTCCTTCCAGCCTGGTGCAGTTGCAGGCAATAAATATGAATGTATGTGCATACATGTGTAATGTGTCAATACATTATACTCTCATTAAAAAAAAGTTTCTACCTCCACTTTAAAACCAGACTGAATTTCTTGTGTTCCCACTGAGATCTTTCTAGAATTTTATTGCTCTGACCATTAAAAACCTTCTGTTTTCTATGTATTAAAGTGGTCAGGGTATACCCATTATTCTGTATCAGTATCACTCTTGGGTTAGAAAAGCTCTTTTGCTTTCCTATATGTATCCTTGAAGGTATTCATAAGCAGCAACTACAACCTTTCTGAGCCTCTACTTTGTTATCCTAAATAAATCAAGTTTTCCCTCATAAGTTTCCTTATGTGCATCCAGTGATATCTGAATCCTTCTGATCATGACTGGAAGCTTGGGAACAGCTTATTACAGGAGAGTTTACCAGTTCCTCAAGAAATTATGTTTATATTCCTTATTGTAGCTGAAAATACCTCATTTAATACATATGCTCTTTGATCACATTTTTTCCTTGATAGTCAAAGTAACTAAGATTATCATGCAAATAGTTTAGATTTGTAGGTTTCTTTCTTTTTCTCTCATTTCCAGCTGACAAAGCCCATAGTTCCCATAACAGAAATTACATAAGACTTCTCACTTTGTACTATTACATTTCATCCCCCTGCCTTCCCCCCCCCTTTTTTTCCTCCTTTTTTCTTCCTCCCCATTTTTCTTTTTAACTGTCCAGCTTCATAGTCAGCCAGCCATTCCTGCCTGCTACTCAGGGAACATCTGTGTCCTCACCTATCTCACAGTCCTAAATTAATCCCTCTTTTCACTTATAATTTCAGTAACAATTATCTCTTCCTGTAACTAGCTTCCCATGCTGTCACATGAGCACAAATGCTGGTTGAAGGGAAGGGATGAAAGGCTCAGCTGTAGGGAGAGCAAAGATGAAGCAGCCCAGGCTTCAGTGGTCTTGAGCTGCAGACAAACACTTTCTGACTGTATTTTCTAAGTAACCTCACTGCAAGTGAGGGACAACTATCCAGTCAGCATGAATGTGCAATCCTCTTCTGAATCTTCTGTATTCTTGATTAAATCAAGCAGCACAAACAAGTATTAAACTGGAAAAAACTCTCTTTAAATTTATCAAATGTTCACTTTTTTTCTTTTTTTGTAAAGTGGCCCAGACAATATATTTGGGACACAATTTAAATTCACTTTAAGATTCTCATATATGTTACATCATACCTAGTTTACAAATAAACCAACAATTATAGAAGAAGCAATATAGATTATGGTTTTCATGTAAATCCTTACTATAGAGTGATCACAGATATTATAGTTCAACATGGTCTATATGGTTTGTCTTTGAAAACTGATATTCTCAACACACTGAAAATTACCAGAAAATGATTTAAACTTTCTCCTGTTACAAGACTTGCATTAAAATATAGCTAGAGGCTGGCTTAACACCAACAGCCTATTTATACCTTCATTTTTGTTCCTGAAAATAATTGTGAACCTAATTAACCGTTGGCAAAAATATTGGTACTTAGAGGTCTACCATATTTGCAGGTGCAGTCATATACTTGGATATCTAAAGCCATCGTCTGTACTCACAGGTATTTTTGTGCCTTAGGTAATTTATCACCCCTAACAGGAGGCTATTTTCATAAATGAAGCTATTAAGAATAAACCACTGCATATATTCTACTGCTGTTCAACATAACAGGATAGAACATTAATACTAACTTGAAATTTCCATGGTTTTAAGGAAAAGTATTATCTGAATGCGTTTTTTGTGTTTTAATGCAGATGTTATTTTAAAAATTAGGGTAATTGCAACCTGCTGCGTTATATGCATCTGGTTTGTATAAAACTTAATAACACTCTTAATTAGGCTAATTTAGTCAGATTAATACCTCTGTGTGTGTCAGTACTTACTGTGCTGCTTGCCATGGGGCACTGAATTAATAGTAGCACACGGAGAAAATAGTCGTTTATAAATATTTTGTCTGAGGTTTGTAATGCAGGCTGGATGATACAACATATATGAAGAGTAATTCACTTTTCTAATGGGAATATCTGTGAAATGAAGTAGTTGTAAATGAATATAGAATGGAAGCTGCTTTTCTGGTGCTACTACATGTTGCTGGTATCAGAAAAGGGTTGCAGAGAATCCCTCTAGATCCCAAGACATAGGAGGTCTGGAAGACTTTGGGGGAGGGTGATGGGGGTGGGCAGGGAGGAAGTGATACCAATGGAAGACCTCTAACTTCATGAGGCCCAATACCTGCTAAACCCATCATTGCTTCTAGGCTATGAATTTGTGAGATGAGCCCCAATCTGCAAGCCTGAAATCACATGCTTACTGATGAAAGTGTTCAAACTCATGACGGAGAAGACTCGTTTGTACCAATTCTATGAGAAAGAAAAAATACTTCAGTTTTGGAGATCCCTCTTGGCTTCATTTTGTGTAAGTGAACATATGCTAAGGCACTTTTCACTTTAGAATTTTAGTAAATAAGATAATTGTGCAGGTGTTTGTTAATTTTATATTAGATATTCAATTTAAAAATCTAATACTAGAGAAGAAACCTGCACCTCTCAAAGTAATCTACTTGTGTTCAGCCTGCTCACTGAGAATAGTGGTCCTGTGATATACATCTGTGCTTTACATAGCTGTATACATGTTTCCTTTTGCTCGTTGTCAGTTCTAGAAACACCTATTGCAGACAGAAATGGACCACATCATACTTTTATTTCACTTGGGTTGCAACTGCAGAGTCTGAATAAACAATACTACGGATAATACAGTAATCCTCTTACAAGCTGCAGTCCTAATATAGATGTAATTAGAGCATACAGTTATGAAAAAAAGCATGGTCTCTATTTATAACCTAAGCATTTAAATACAAACCCAGTATTTTTAGCAACAGAACATTTCTCCAGTATCAGAGAGCCACTAACTGGAGGACTCTCCCATCCTAAAAAGATTTCTGAATTAGATCAACTTTGAAAAAGTTACTTGGTAAACAAACACGTAAAAGATAACCAAGTCAACAAAAGTCTCTAGCCTAAGTGGTTAGCACTATTTCTCTAATTCCTCAGCATCCTCCTAGTTATTTGTGAGCATTTGTCTCCGTATCTTTTATCGGACAGAAGAGGCTCAATTTCTGTCCTAAATAAATACCCTAAACAAATGTTGCTCATTTTTTCATGGCATCTAAACTAGTATTTCAGGACTGCCTTTCCTTTGAATCATATCCAACTCTGAGAATCATTCCAAAACAAGTTCTTCTTAATATTTATAGTTTAGAATAATTATATAGGATTACCCAACATCTACTTAAGTTTCTCTTTCAAAAACAGAATACATATTAAAACTATGTGAACACATGTATTTTATACTTACCAATGTAAATTGTCGGAGAATGTCTACTTTCCTTGGAGCTAAAGAGACATGAGTTAATGCATTCCAAAATAGGAACAAGAATTAATAACGGTACAATGCTTATCACATTCATTGCTGCAATTGGCAAGACGAATCCACTGAAGTTCAAGTTGGAATTCATGGTTTGGAGATAATATCCTGAAGGAATCTGCATTATGGAAAAAGATCCATTTCATTAGTATACCAGTTATACTTAATGGATGAAATTTTACTATATTTGGCAACTTCTCCAACTTTTTTCCTTCTGCTTTCCTTTTGAAGAAGTCGCAGTAAATCAAATACCAGCTGACCTAAAGGAAATGGCTATTCATTATAAAAGCCTTTTGGATTGTGACATTCTCTGCCAAGATTTAGCATTTTCCTTCTATTTTATTTGCTTCTCAATTTAACAAATCTAAGCAACAACCTGGTAGTTTGCACTAGTTTAGTTGACCATCCCTAGTTAGGGCTATGAGTTAACATACTGAGTAATTCTGTTTAATACTTTAATCACTTCTTATACTTCTTTACAGATAGTGTTTAACAGAACAGAATTACCTTTCCATTTTAGAATAGCAAGATGCAGAGTTATTTTGAATTTCTAATTGTGCGCTCTAAACAGGAGTAATTTTTAAAAGATAGTCTTGTCAGCACATGGCTTTAAAAACTATACAGAATGAGGATTTGGCCACAGCCTTAGAACCAGCTTAAATGGGACCAACAGCTTTAGCAGTATATAAAGGACTACTTTGTACTTCTGGAAACAGAAAGCAGAAGAAAACCAACAATCAAAAGATGAGCAGCCCACCAATGGCAGTCATCTAGGTATGAAATTAAAGTAGATTTATAAGACTGTCTCTCAATTCAATAGCAAATAATTCTTCCTCCTTGTGTTAGGCACTACAAAAAAATATATATATTAAATGTATTTACTTAAAAAACAGACAAAAGCAGCCCTCATCACAGTAGCTTCCACCAATAGGTTTTCCTGTCTTTTTTTTTTTTGAGAAATCTTTGATGAATTAAGTATTGCAATTTTATGTACAACAGGAAGTTATAATCCATTCCATTTTACAGACTGACAGGAAGAGAAACAGGTAACTTGAGCAATTCACAAAAAGCAGTCATGACAGAGCTGGATGTAGAATTGATTTCTTAAGTCTTATTTCTGCACATGAATCTTATGTTTTTAGAGAGTTCTGGGTTCCTGCAGTACTCCACATGGCTCTTTAATGTGGCTGGCAATGCTAAATCCAGGTAGAATGTTATTGTTTTTCAGTTGTCCAAAAAAACCTAAAGCACAGTTAGAAACCCAACTCACAGGTTACTCATCGAAGGTTATAATTAATCCTATTCATCAAAAATCTGTTCAGCCCTTAAGAACTACTCAGAAATCTAGTTCTTAGTAGAGATGTTTTCACCTATATTTCACCTCCAAATGAGGATATAAATTGCAAAAGGGTGAATAAATGGTAAGTGAACTATGAAAGATCAGAACTGAACCAATTTTGTTAGTTTCTGGTTTCCACTGCCTATCGCAAATCAGAACTGATTTATTAATAGGAATTAAGTTATCGCTAACACAAATCACAAGCACTGAAACCTGTTAACTTAATATGGATAAAATACTATGAATCTTTAAATATATATATACACACACACACCCCTCTATAAATCTGTCTATATATTTATATATCTATTATCTAGTCTTAAAAAAAAAGCCCTAGACTTATTGAAGCTTCTGCTGAAGGAATAAAAGTCATCCCTTTCAGAAGCACAAATACTTTTCTCTCTTATGGATATATACCTGAATATTACAACTCTGATTAATGGCACCTGATTCATTTTTCATTTCCATCTGGTAATTAATGCCTAGCATCAGCTACCTTTCTTTCAGGGTTGGGGGGGGGGGGGGAAGGTGGGAAATGAGCCAGAGATGGAAATGTAGAAGGATATCAAGAGGGAGTGTTAATAAAAGAAATACACTTAAGTTACCTACTTGCAAGAATTTCCTCAAGCAGACTCTGCACTCATTTTAACACCAATAAGTAAAAATGAATTTCCAAGCTAGTTCATAATTTTATGTTATGGCAGTTGCCAAAGGGTAAGCTACCTCAAAGTCCTGCTCAACCAGGATCATCCAGTCAGAAATGAATTTGAAGGAATCATGTCAGCTTAAGTAGCTTTTTGACACATTTACATTTATATAACATACACAAACTCAGAAGCAGAAAGAACTGTGTCGTCTGATAGAGAGGCTATGAAAGGACTGCTTCTTTCCACAAAGAACGTGTAGGTACACCAGCCACATAACCCTGCTAAATCAATAGAAGGAATATGCAACTAAAACAGCAAAGAAAGATTTTCTACCTCTCCCCACAAGTGAGTGACCATTTAAGAAATTGGAAAATTATATTTTTTTCAAAAAGAAAGCTGAGCCTGAGCTTCCAGTAAGGATGACATACCAGCTTGAGGAGCACAGGATTCCCTGGCACTAGATTTTTCAACCAGTAAGGATTCAGAGAAATGAGTAGCAAGCAGTCACGCAAGCTCCTTCACAAGTCTTGACCAAGCCAATTTCACTTATTTGATGAGATGAGATCACAAGGTATATTCTCATGCAATTAAAACTACTCAGCCATGTTGCTCTGCTGGTAAAGCAACTGTTAAAAATCATGCCTAGAAACACAGTAGTAAACACATCACAATATTTTTCAAGATTTTCATTTAAAAGCTGATTACTCACCTGCATGATACATGTTCTATATAGAATTTGGAAAGCAAACAATGGAAAGAGCCTGGCAAGTGATTTTGTGCTTTCCACCTGAGTCTCACTGTACCGACCACCATAGTTTTCCTTGGCATGATCTAACCAGTTTGTCACACCTCCACTAAAGTAGCGATATCGGACACAGCATGTTTTCAGTGCACTAGCAATTACCCCAAAAGTTGTCAGCAGGGAACTGTCTGCAAACAATCAGAGACATTAGGCATTGGTACATTTTTACTTGCTGCCAAAATTAACGAGCCAAGACAAATCACTTTGGAAAGGAAAACCACAACCTGATATGATCACCCTTATTTCCTTTCCCCTCCCCCCAAAGGACAAAACAGGCTAGACTTACTCAAAACTATTTTTTTGGAGGCCAACTGGTACACAACTTAATTGTTACAAAAGCAATCCAACTGAACTTTCACAGAAAGAGGTATCTTTTGCTACCAGTTATTTAACATACTCTGAGAATTTGTTGCTGTAGTTGAGCAGATAAAGTATTGTTTTCCTTTGCTTTTGCTTTCTGATCACTGAATGAGGATAGTTTTCAATTCAGGACAGTAATGAAATCTTCCATGTCTGTTGAAGTCCAGGAAAGGAAGGGGAGTAATGAGGTGAGAATAGAAGCAAGCCCAGAAGAGGGCTGCTGTGTTAGAGAATTTTCATGACTGAGTTTCAAAGCCAGAAATATTATCTTAGGACTCATCTCTCACAGCACACCACTGAAAGTTTTCAGTCTAGTTTTTGGCATATTAAAACTCACCTACTGATTGTTGGGTTCCAGAATTGAAAACTTGTTTCTCAAAATCAGATGAAACAAAAATAAAGCAAGGATAGAAAGAACAGGCTTAGGGCTTGGAGATGTAGGTTCATTTATCTTTGGTAAGGTGCTCATCCACGAAAATAGGGGTTATAGCACTTCTCTGCTTTTCTGAAGGGTTGAAGAACCGCAATAATAGGGAATTTCGTAAACAGACACTGTCCAAAAGCTAAAGTGAACTGAGAAGACAGTAGAGGGGAAGTTTGTCTCTCTACTGTCTCTGGTATGGAAAGTATTTTCAAGAATTGTCTACCAGATACCTATTGCAAGTGCCTACTGCAGAGAGAAAACTAAGAAAGGACATTTTATTAGATAACTGCCATTTAAAATTCTCCACTGACTATTTAGCATTGACCTGTAAACTGTTGGCACTGCTGAATAAATTCTCAAATATTATATATCCATCATTGCAAATACAGAAATCGGGTAGTTTTAAGTGTTCTCTTTGACTGAACTAGGTAGACATTCCTACCATATACCACAGGTGATGTTTAAGTCTGGATCTAGAATATTTCAAGACCAAATCTGAAGGCTAAAAAGAAAAGTTTGCAGACTTCCAGAGTGAATTCACTAAAAAAATTAACCAGAAAAGAAAGTATAATTTGGGGCTCTCTTGTGAAAGGTGAGTTATTTTTAAAAGTTAAAAAAAAAAAGTGGCAGAAAACTCAAGTCAGTATCAACTCACAGGAAGAGCTAGTAATCACATGTTTTAAATCAGAGAAGTGGTAATACCTCACTTTTTCCTGCAGGAGAGCCTGGACTTTCACAAGAAAGGAATTAACAGCAGTTATGTGGTGTTATTACCACTCTGCAGGGGTTTGGAAACCAGTCAGTGTTGAAATAAGTTCTTCAGGAGTTGCTCAAAATACACCAGGATCAAACCACTGGATAGCTCAAAGTGATGACATGGATGCATTCTGATTTATATGACCTTTTCCTTGAATATAGCCATGGCCATCTCCTTTCCTTTGGAATGTAAGATGTAGGACAGACTCTTTTTGCTTATTCCTCATTAAAAGAAAGACTAAAATAACAATAAAAAAGTCCTGACATTTCAGTTCCTTTCCTAATGGATTAACTGATGCCTTCTTTAATATAATCTCCACCCGTTACCTACAAAAATGTCATTTTGTACTAAGCAAAACAGGCAAATACATCATTTAGTTGTGTTTCTCAGCATGGAATTCCAAGCAGATTATAAGCTCTAGCAAATTGGGAAGAAAATGCTGCTTGAATTTGTAGTTTTAGAAACATCTTGGGTGATACATAGACCTAATTGATATCAAGAGAATTTTGCCAATGATATAGTTAGAATAAAGATCTCATGCCTTCTTTAAAAGCAAACTAACAAAGAAAACCCACACAACCATCCTGGGGAATTCTTCAGATTGCAAATCTGATCAGTTAGTAAGTGACATATTTAAAAAACAAATATTATTATTGGGACACATTGTATGGATCAACATCATATACTCTATACTTTTTTTTTTTAAACATTTTCTTAAAAACATCTATCTGTATAGATAGATATCTACAACTTTCAGAAAGCAATTCTTCCTTTCCTTTATACTGCAGTCCTTGGCGCTAATGTTCTGCTATTTGACCTTGATCTAATCATGAATATCTATGTTATTTAATTATAATAAAAAAGCCTACATTGCACCCTAGATGGTAGATACACATTTCTCCTCATCTGTGGTCACCTGCCAGTCCTCAAAATTATAGCAGTGGGAAGAAATGCAAATGAAGTCCATGCTTGACAGCTAAGCATAATTGAATACATGATCCACATTTGAAGAATTACCTTAAAATAAAAAGGTATCATATATAAAAATAATTTCTTTAAGGTCACCTATGGATTTGAATTACAGTTCTGAAGAATTTCCAATTTAGCCATCTCATTGGAAGGTACAAAGTATATTATCATTTATTTTGACTAAGGAGATGAAAAACTTTGCAGATATTAGCCTAGAGACTTGCATTCTGCAAAGACTTGGAAAATGTATGTTAAAAAGAATATCAAACAACACTCATAGGGAAAACACTTAATGATACAAAAAAAAATTCTGCTAGTTTTGTGGAACGGCCAATATTAACATAAATGTGCAGATTATGTCTATTTACTTAGTTTAATTAAACCAGTTATATGATAAACTGCTACAGATTTAGCCCGTATAAAACAGTCCAGCTCAGGGGTGAATATGGAGGAACATTTTCAGGTTCTTAAAATCTGTAGTGAGCTCCACTGAGCCAGTCAACCACCATTCTCTATATGAAGAGCTAGCTAATCTGATGCCAGTCTTTGCAGACCTCAGTGAAACATTAATATGATGTTTTGGGGGATGCATGGAAGGGATGTACTTTGGTTCCGTTTGTTTTTACCTTATCACTATGATATTCCTAGGCATCTGGCTTAGGCATTCATCTCCTCAGCGCTAATATATTTTTGCTCAAGTTACATTTATAATAAAAATACCAAAATAATAAAAAAATTGCTTTCAACTTCTGGAGTCTACTGGAAAAAAGAACTGCAAGGTTTGGGCACTTATAGCCTTATGCAGATCATCTAGGCTCCACCTACATTTCTGTGCTTGGTCAATTGAGAGAGGTAATTGCCATCAAAAGATTTTGGAGAGCTAAGTAAGGTACTAACTGGCGAGATTCCAGAAGTGTAAGAACTTCTGCTTTAAGATATTTCCATAGTCCACACAGCCAAACACTATTTAGAGCTATTCAGAATTTCTAACTATTTTCAGTTATGTACAAATGCTTGATGTTGTATTGGCAAGCACTCCAAACTAAAAATATGCAGCAGACATTCTGCAAGATAAAGGATATTATAAAACAGCTTTGCTACTAGCTTATCTACACTAGCAATTAAGTTTAATTCCTGTCTTGTTTACCAACCACATTGCTTGGTTGCTTGGTGCAAGCTCAGGCCAAGCTCTGGAGCACACAAAGGAGAAAACACAAATGTGCTTGGTGACTTAGCATAGGCCCAAGCTCTGCTTCAATTGAGCTAAACACACTGGGCATAGGTTGAACCAAATGTGCTATAGTAAAGACCTCCAGCAAGCACACATATGGTACATCTTCATGCATAGGCAAATGCTTTGACCTAGGAACATGACAGAGGATATTTGTAAGCTTACCAAAGGCTGCTTTCAATTTTTCAGCCTATCCAGAATCTACAGGTCTGACCCCACAGAAGATGTTCCATTTTACACAGACACCCCATAGAGCTAAAACCCCAAGTATTGCCAACAAAACAGGGGTTGTGTTGTGGAAAAAACTTGTTTAGATGTGCAAGTTGATCTCTTTCGTGAAAATAATCTTTAAAGACATTTCCTAAGTCATTGCTTCTTACCTGTTTTGGGTTTGTAAATCATTTCACCACGCACCATGTGAATTGTGATCATAGCCATAAGCACAGATACAAATGGGATAAGAAAACCAAGGTTCCTGGCCACAGATTGCTGGATATAAGAAATGCTGACAAAGACAACTGCTGAATTTAAGTTAACCAGCCAATAAAACCTAATACAAATAGACAAGAGAGAAAACAGTGGAGAAGCTGAATAATACAAATTCTTTACAAGAGATATAATTTAAAACATTATGAATTTAAAAGCATGGTAAGCATGGTCAGCATCAATATCATGCACACATCGACACAGCAATTAACATCAAATTTCACTTGGATGTCTCAGCTCCAAGAGGTATAGCATTAAACTAACTCTACTAAGGCAGTAGAGCTGAACAAATCATCAATCTAGTACCAGAAATATACTGTGAATTGGAGCAATTAAGAACTTCAACATTTATAGTTTACACATTTAATATATGAAAGCATAAGTTTTGTGAGCTATAATCAAACCACATACTTTAAGCTTAACAGAAAAATGTCTTACTGCTACCATCAGTTTTTAAAGGCTGTTAGAATTAGATTTATTAGAAGAGATGGCATTTCCATTAGCTGCATGGCCTGTTGGTTTGGCTGGAATTTTTGTTGGCTCTGCAAATGTCTTGATAAGGTGGATCCCAGACATAATTTGCTCTGAGACCACTTCTAGCAACAGAGGTGTTTCCCAAATAAGTGCTGAGCCCTTCCTATGCACAGAAAACATTAAAATGAAATTCATATACTCTTGGAAGCAGCTGATGTATCACTAGTGGCAGGCCTAGCACAGTTTGAAACCCTTAATAATAGCACATTAGATATGCTTAAAGGAATTATAAGGAGAGTAAAAAGCAAAACAAAACCCACCAAAACAATGCATGTCGCCATTAGAATGAAAAAGGATAAATAGTTTGTTACTTTACCCTAGCAAATCAGTTTATACCTGCACAATTAGGATTATACTGTCACCATATCTTTTTTTATTGGAATCTGACTCCTTACATATCCCATTAATTAGTACTTCTTCTAAAATCCACTTTTCCCTAGAAGTTAGTTAACAGCATAGGTGTTCATGATAAAGTGAAACAAAAAATGTACTGCTCGTTCTTCTACTGCATAGTCCGCGTCCCTCTTCTTATGACTGTTCAATTTTTACTGTACTATCCATAATTATAAGCATTTCAGCTACAACCCCTCTAACTCATTTTACATTCTGACGTGTTCCCTACACACTGTTCTTCAGGCCATTTGCATTTTCTTTCCTCTTCAGCAGAGCTTTAACTGATATTTCCTTTAAAACACAAGTCTCAAAAAACCAGGGGTTTGAGGCTACAGACCAGACTCAGTGAATATTTGGTGAGCATCTCAATGTAGAGAAACCAGAGTTAGGGAGGACCTGCCTTGGTAGAGTCACAGTTTCAAAAAAATTTTAATCTATCAGGGATCAGTATGAGAATTCATTTGAATCTCTTGTGTAATACAAACCAGAGACTCTCATTCAGCAATCTTTGCTTCAACTTGAATCTCACTTCCAAAGGCTGCCTGGTTAGCCTTTGAAATTTTACATTAAGACTTTTAAATTGATGAAACTTCTAACTTTCAAGCTGGCTTTAAATGCAACAATTGTATTTTAAACAAACAGGAGCTATCAATAATACAATAATACTATCTCAAGATATCATAGCTTAGATTTGTAAGTTATATAAGATTTTGTAAGATATTGTAACTACAACAGGAGATTCCTTCACCTTTAAAAAAAACAAGAAAAACTCAGTTTCATTCAAGGGTGAAATATRCATTGATACATATGTATATACCTCAATATACATTGCTTGAGGAAGCAAGAAAGCTTTCTTTCTTGTCTTGTATCACTTCTGTCTCATGTATGGTATTGAACTTGAGTCTCTATGTCTCCCAATTAGTACAGAAATCACTTCTCAACATTTAGAAAAGTCTTAAAGTTTTAGAAGACCAGTAATTCTTTAACAATTCAACTCTTGGCTTTCTAGCTTGTTATCTCAACCACAAATCAGCTGGTAGGGGAGGAGCTAGGTATCAGTCTTCCATCACAGTCCCCTGTATCAACAATAACAGGAAAATATTTTGAGCTGCAAACCTTAAGAGGGGAATTGCAAGTCTCTCTTGACACCAAGGACCCTTCACCAACCCTGTTTCATCCATTTAAAGTGACTTCTAGCTGGTCTGCTGTAATTGCCAAGAAAATCATGATCATATGACAAGTTACAGTGTTGAAATCATTACTTTGCTACTTCTGACTGTTCTGCCATTGCCCTTTACATTGTATCTAGCTAGAGCCAAGATAGTAAAGTCTTTATCATGTCAGAAGCAAGGACCTTGTAAGTGAACAAACTTTGTTAGTGTTACCAACTCAATGATCTCTCACTTTACTAAGGAGGGGAAGATTATCACAGAGGCTGTGCAGCAGCAGACGTGAGCATGGCTAAGCAGCTCAGCTAACAGAACAGGGAGGGCAAGGAGTGAAAGAGTAACAACATACTCCATTTGGGTAAACTCAGTGCTGCTGAGAGTCACAAAGCAGCTCTCATGGAGCTGGCAAATTAAGCACAGCAGTCAGCAGGTGTTCTCTGCCTTCATGTATTTCTCTGAAGTCACACCAAAACATGTCTGAAGTTTCAAGATCAATCGCTGTTTCCTTTAAATCATTTATGTTTCCAAGGGATGATACCCATCCAAAAATGACAAGCTTTTCCCCTCCCACAGAAAGCCATCTCTAGGCACTTTTGAATGATGCTATTATGGAACAATGATAGAGTTGGAGGGATTTCGTACATAGATGCGTTGACCCCTGTTCTGCTAAAGCTTCTTAAAAAAAAAAAATTACACAACTGGGTCAGCTATAACTTGCGTAGATGTTTTAGAAGTTATTAGTTAGAAATTGTTCCAAGTTAGAAGTTTCAGCCCCTGTTTTCTAAATTTTCTACAAAATGTGCCTGAGCTACCTAAAAGGCCTGGAACTCCTTATGACTATGACTCTGTTTTACTAGAAGGAGGAGCCTCCAAAGAAAGCCCTTGAGTGCAGGAGAGTGCTTTGAGTTTTCAGCAGCTGGAGTTCATAATAATAAAATACCTTGACTGTTGTATAGCAAATCACTGTAAGACTGAATTGTAAAGCTCCTGTCCACTTGCAGAAATAAGAAGAAAAAAACCCAACATGTTCCAGCAACCTCTATGGACTAAAAAAGAAAGATAAACTAATCTTGGTGCACACATGAGAATTCTGGGAGTTGCTCATATCATACTGGCTGTACCAGATCAGAACCCATACAAACAGGAATACATCTTACTGGCTCTGACACAGCACGGATATTTAATATTGAAATATTTGGAGTAAAGCATCTAAAATATCCCAGTAAGGCAGAGCTGAATGCTTTGAATACATCAAACTGAATATCATGTTCAACTTCACAGTTCACAGCTCCTTCCTGGTGTTTGGACACCAGCTGTATTGCTTCAATGAAGGTGAGTGAGAAGTGAAAGATTCTGAAGGATACAAACTTGGTTGCTACTCAGCATCTCCTCACATTTCAAGTTCTAAACTGGAAAGCATAATCGTCTCTTGATAGCGTGATTAATCACAACAGGGTAATAAAACCAACCAACTAATCACCAAAACCTAGACAAGATCTATAAGGCTGTATCAAGCTAGACTCAAATATGTAGTGTGAATGCAGCAGACTGAAAGCTCAACCTCAACATCATGAGATAACTAAGACCATTAGCTGTTAAGAAAGGAAATGTTTTGTTTATGCAACATTAAAAACTTACCGTGTATAACAACTCTCAATTATTTCCTCTGGTGTGAAATCAAACTAAATATTTTATCCTAATTCCTAAAGAGTATTTGTACAAATAATGTTCACTGAAGCAAACAACCAAGATCTCCCACTTTCCAAGTAAATGCCTTGGACAAAGGGCTTATTAAGATAATGGAGTTGTCTTTCTGTGGCCTAAAAAATATTTTAATAGAGTTTAAATAAAAGAGATTAAAAAGCCCATTTAGAGTGGCCAATGAGCCATTCTAGTGTCCAGGCAACTTACCTGGGGCATGAATTCCTGTGTAGTTCTAGTTTAGTCACCTAGATTATGCAGAGTAGAGTACTGAACTCGGTACCTTAACTTGGTTGAGTGGCCATACTGGGCAAGTGGTGTAATCACTAAGGAATAGTCTTTCATCTTTAACCTGAGAAATCTTGCCCTATGGAGGGCTTTCATTAAAGTCGCATGTTCTCCTGAAAAGCTTCTGTTTTGAGGAAATCCCTCTTCAAATGAGACACTTTTTTTTCCCTTGGAAAATTTTCAGGTGTTACTTCTACTTTAGCAGCTAGAACAGTGCAAGAGACCTGTAGAGTAATATAGCTTGCGTTGAGGACCTACTGTCCACATAATATACACTGAGGATTTTACTTCACAGTGGTTCTAGTCTGGTCTTATAAGCCGCTAGTGGCTTGTGACTCAAGCCCATTGATGGTTTGAGTGTATCAAATATGTATCTGTCATTCATTTTTGGGTTTAGATACTCTAAAAGGAACCCCGCTTATGCACTTTGAGGTCTCTCCCCAATGAGAGCCAAATGCAGACAATTGGGAGGTTAATTTCAGGAACACAGTCCTAATATAAACTGAAATGCTATTGTGACACACACTAAAATATTCTAATAAGACTACTGAATTTTTCTTAGGGATGTATTCATTATGATCACTTTTAAGAAAATAACAACTAGATGACTTCTCCTTTAAAAATATTATTGATGCTTACATAGTACTTGAAGTGTTTTTACTTAGAGTAATCATCAAAATGCAAAATGAACTTGCTGGATGAAACAATGTGTGTTCCAAACAAAATCCTGAAAATATTCTAATGTTGACCTTTTGTTACTTTTTGGATTAATTCTGAAGAGTCAGTAGATTTCCTATCTCTTGAGAAATTATTTGCTCTTATTTTTTAAGCACATCTAGCTCTGATAATTCAAATTCTGATTTTAACCAAGCTCAGATCCAGATATTCTGAGTATATAAGAATGGACCAGTCTCCACACTATATCTATATACTTTTCTGTACTACAGCTTTGTAWCAGGAGGTAAAGTTTTTCAGAATATCTACAGAGTTCAGCTCTGGTTCTCTGCAAAGACAAGGTATTAAAAAAATAATAATAATAAAAAAATTAAAAAAACCAAACAGAGTCAGAAAATTGTGTCCAGGATAATAGTTGAAGCTTATTTGCAGTAAACAGAAAGGAAAATGATTAGAAGAAATGTAAGATACAGAGGAAGGAAGGAAGAGAAATACTATTGTATTATTCCATGTTCTCTTCAATTTTACAGCAGAACAGTAAGACAAGATACAAGTTAACACTGCTAACTGCCATGCTTAGTCTGGATTCTACCCTTTGCTCTTATCCTCCACTCCCTTGGACAGAATTTATTTCTCAAGCTGCAAAAACAGTACCAGTCTGTAGCCTTAGCCTCCATAAAGCACAAGTCCTTAAGAAAATTTAGATCAGCAGAATCCAATTCCTTTCTTCGTTTAACATTGGTATATTCTGTTTATCTAAATGGTCACAGTCATAGTCATGCTAGAGGCTAGAATGCGGCCCTAGATGTGCAAAGAAGCCTTCTTCATGGGTTGAATTAGACCTCAGGTAGCTACAATGTTATATCTGGCAACTTTTTAATCATCATCCTTCCTTAACCCAACAAGTCTGATTATTTAAATAGAACTTGGCCAAGAATGCAGACTTTCATACACCAGGAGTATGCCACCATCTATTTTAATACATTATTTTGAAATTCATTCCTGGGACAAAAACCTACCAGGAGAAAATGATTATATTTTCAGAGGTTGTAACAAGATTAATAGTGCTAAGAATGAAACCTCATTTTTAAGTCTTAAGATTGCAATCAAAAAGTCCCTCCCTGCATGCCATTGCAGAAATTATTTAATTGCACATGTGCCTTTCTTGACACTTCCAAAGCCCCAAGAACTGACCCATCTGGATACCCCCAAGGAACTGTTTTATTCGTATTATTTCTCCTTTGTAATCAACACTGAGAAATGTCATTTTGATTAAACACAATTCTGAATGGCTAATACCACAGTACAATAAATTCTCCAGAGCTATCTTTCAGAACAACTGATTGCTCTCCAGTCTTAATCCCCCAGAGTCTTATTTAATCAAAATGATGTTGCTAATTAAGGATTAAAACTCAGAATAGGAGAGAAGAAAAAATCCTTCCTTTTTATTCTATGGGCAGGTCAAGGAGGCAGAATCTGCTCTAAGGAACTAAACAGTTTCATCCACCTTTCGCAAAGCTGCCTTATTCACTGAAGTTCGGATTTAATTCAAAACTCTTTGATATTAACATAATTGGAGGAAAAAAAAGAATAGCCAGGAAAGCCATTCCTAAAGGAACAGAGATCTGATTCACTAAGATCTTAATTGATTTTTCAGCACTGCATTGTCAATATGTTTTGATTTTAATAACTGGCGTGTGTGTGTGTAGGGAAGGGAGAGGAAAGAGGGCAGTTTAGAGTTTATTCCACCTTGCCTTGAAGCAGCAATTTGGAGGTTTCCACTGATATTTCTACAATCCTTGGTATTACCAAGAGTTTAACCAGAAATGTATAAGGTTTAACCAGAAACATATAAGTGAACATACATAGCGCTCCTTATAGTGCTATAGAGTGGTAAATAAAGGCAAATATATAATCAAAATCACCCCTTGACACACTGAAGGAGAAATAGTTCATATGAAAAATATTTGAATTTTAGGAACCTTTCTCCCCCACCCCCCAAAGTTGTTCTGAAAGATATGTAAATATTTAAACTGAAGCACAAAGGTCAAGTGGTTTATCTGAGGCACCAACTGACAGTGATAGAACTGAAACAATACAGAAGATCCCTGCCTTTAAGATCAGCACTTAGATGCCACCAGTAAACCCTAGCTCTAACAAACTAGCAGACTCTTCTGCCTGTCATTTCTAAAACTCTGTTCTGATGTTAACATATTATTGAATTTTTGTCACCTTTAAGTAGCAAAAGCAAAATATCCTCAAGGCATATCTTTGCTAAAGGTAATAAAACAATTGAAATATGTTGTTCTAACAGCAACTAGGTTATTAATTCTACAAGCATTTAGGTAGATCAGTTGATGCTAATTCTGACTGAAGATTTCTGCAGGAGGCCAACATAGGTTATCACCAATTGGTCATAGCGAATTTGGGAAAAGGTTTTACAGAAAGAGCAATTCTTGGAAACTCTTCTAAAATCTGAATGTTACATAAAAAAAAAAAAAAAAAAAAACAAGAAACCCCCTAACTGTTGAATCTGCCTTGTAAAATAACAGTGCAATAACATTGTAAAATAACAATGTTCTATGATCCCCAACAGATACTTAGTAGATACCAAGTTACTAACCAGTTGAAAAAAGAAAGAAGTTCCTTTAGTCCACAGTCCTCAAGGTTGTATGCACTCAGTGGACAAACTACAGCCCTTATGCCTCCAATTCCCAGGCTAGCTGTTAATAGTGCAAAGTAGAATACTATTTTCTGCTCCTTTTTGGTCAGCGTGTGAAGAATATGGCGTCTGTCAACGTAAATATCTTCAAAGGGGAATGCAACAACAGGTAGCAGGGCTGTTCCTGGAATGGGGAAGAAAATTGACATTTGAAATGGGTTAGAATCAGGCCATTGAATAATTTAATTCAAAACTCTGATATTAACATAATTGGAGGAAGAAAAGAATAGCCAGGAAAGCCATTCTGGGCTTTGAGTTTTTTTTTTTTAAGCAACTATGTTGAGATGACCGACAAGGAATCAAAGATCCATGGCATGGATGCGTGCAAAGAGGGGCTTCTTGACACTCTAGAGAGCTAGAACCTTTTTGAATGTTGCTATAGGAAAGAAAGACCAGTAAATGCCTCTCAGAAAGTGTAATTTTGCTTTGAAATCCTTGTAAGGATTTGGGTCCTTCAATCACCTGAAGGGCTCACACCTGAAACCTAGCTTCGTTCACTGTGCCTTCCCCATTTCCTGGGTCTAGAGGGCAGTAGCTCACCATGTGCCTAAGGGCACGGGCTAAGGCATGTAAATTTGCCTGAGGAACAACCGATCAACCAAAAATAAGAAGTCCCCAGTGTAGAGTACGGTCTTTTTTTGTATCATCTTTAAATCCCAGCCTAATGAGAACGATAATTTAGCAACTAAATTTGGAGCCAAAGTTTTTTTGTGGAGAAGTTTCTTGTTTTCTGCTGCAGATCTGTGTAAAACATATGCTTTTCAGAACTTCACCTTGCCATGAATTGCATTTACCAGATCTAGACCGCAAAGCAAGTCTTTCAGATTTGATCAGCTGCTCCAAGTTGAACTGGAGACTAAAACCAAAATATATTTTTGTATGTACAACATCAACCTTAGCCTTTGGTGAGGCTATGATTGAGCCTCAAACCAGAACAGATCAGGAATGCTTAATGATCTTTCCCCCCAAAAGAGTCCTTTTGTACTGTATTCATGTAAGAGCCACATGCAATACTGAATACAAAAGCAGTGTTCAGCCATGATTCCAACAAAGTTATCTAAATTCCTCTTTGGCAATTGTTTTGTGATACTGCCAGTAGTTATTAAGGCAAGATCTAGCCATTTGATCTGGTAAAATGAACAGGTATTTGATGACTGGTTAAAACAACACCCAAACACATAAAATTCAGTTTGTGTCACCTGTGTCCCACTGCAAAATCTGCATTGAAAGGACAAATGGCAGAAGGAGATTCCAAACTACAAGTCCATGGGGAAAACAATGGAACATAATAGTAATCATTTTCCAGGCTGTTTGCACAGTAGTTTTGCAGTCAATTCAAGAATGTTTGGGAAGCTAAAGAAGATAATTTCATACATGACTAATTTTTCCTTATTTTGTTACACGTCTAAATAACAACCTGTCTGGCTACTACAGAAAGCAGACTTGCTTATGCTCAGCTCAAATGCTGCTAAAAAATAAAAAAAATACTTCTATTCACTTGATTTAAGTGGGAAAAAGTAATCCCCACCTGTGAAATTCACTGATTATTGCACAACAGTCATACTTAGCCTGAGCAGTGCTTGTATATAACAGATTTCCAGAATAACAGGTTGTGAAAGTGTCAGAATGTGCTAACAGAAAGCAGGCTCTGAGAATTAGGACATAGCTTTTGTACTTAAGGCAAACATTCTTTATACCGATATGTACTTAACTACATTTTCCCCATTTGTCCAAATATAAGTCACACACCTTTACATATAATAAACTCTTACTACCAACAGCTAGGAAACAGTTTCCAAATTATTCCACAAAAATGGCTAAAATCTCACATTTCCCCCAAACACTAATAACTTCAGATGCTTGTTAAAGGGACCAGCTCCAAGAAGGAGCTGAGCATCTGTCTTCTGAATCACTGAGCCACTTAACAGGAGTAAGTTTTGGGCACTAAATATCCATAAGTTGTAGCATGCAAGAGTACCTTAGTTTTGTTCACAGAACCACTTTACAAAACTACATAGGCAAACATACTGCAGTACATTTTGTAGAAGATAAACTAAAGTAATAAGCTATTAGAGAAGTTGGCCACAAAGTTAGGGAAAATTGACAGTTTTCCAACAAATGTTCAGAAACGCATTTCCATAATGGAATTATTAAAACATAACTGCACATGAAATAGTCACCAGGGTGTCACCTACCTACGAAGTGTAGAAACATGCAGATGCACACAAGCTTGATCCTCCCCACAAGACACTCCGCAAGCCAGCCGACCAGTACTGGTGTTAACATGGAGGTGCCCACAAAGCACATATTGACAATAGCTGCCTGGTAGCTGCGATAGCCAAGTTTGACAGTACAGAAGAGGATCATGTTGCAGACAATGCCAAAGAATGTGAACCTCTCACACAGCTCCACCAGCAGCAGACAAATAGCCGCTTGGAGTTTCTTCTCAGACTGAGACATGTTTCCAGTATGATTGCTTCTCCTGGGTAACAGTCTTTGCTCCTTGTCATCAGCATGGATCAGAAGTTGCTTCTCTTGCACGTCTTTTTTGTCTGCTGCCATGCTTGACTTTTTGGAGTAAGATTGGGTAGAGCAGCTTAAGTTACAGGTATACTTCTGTTATCCCACACTGTAATTAGCAAACTGGTAAGACTCTCACTTTGAATTCCACACTTCACTACTACAATTTCTCAGGGCACCTGCCACTTTTGTGCTACTACACAGAGGATCAAAGAGTATCAAAAATCAAAGGAATACATCAACATTTCAACTTCTGACTTTAGCAACAGTCAGAAACTCAGTCTGGGTTTTTTATTTTATTTGTCCATTTGGTGATGAACAAGATTTTCCTCTAAAATTACATTACCTATTAGATTATGTGCATCCAATACAATATGTGCAACTGTATTTGTATGTTAAAGATAAAGGTTTAAATACACAGGAAGGCTAAGCATTTTCCAGCAGAATTCAACTAATAGATCAAGAAAATAATTTGGGGAAAATAATCTGATACTTTAATTAAGCAACAAGTGAAAAACTGCAAACAGAGATAAAGAGAAAGATTTTTTTTTAAGGTTAATAATTTTCTAACCATTATTACATTTCTTGTTATTTTTGGTTGAAATTCAGATAAGAAAGTTAATTATAAAGGTAAGTAATGCTTGTACATTTAAGTTAGAGAAGCAAATTTTGTAAGAAAGTAACTCAAGTGTACTAACAAAGACGAAAAAGTGATCAGAATGCACCCTAAACCAGAACTGTTTCTCTAAACAGATCTTGTGCCATAGCTACAATGCATCATGAGGGGCAGGAATATAGATGATGCGTTCTCTCATATCAACCAAAAGCAATCAACAACTTGAAAAAAAAATCATGAGAAGTCAAAATTATACTGCTTTATATTGCCCTGGCTGATACTTTATCTACAGAGAAGTTTACAGATTTCCCAGACCAATTTCTCTATTTTGTGGAGCTCACTGCAATTAATAACAGCTGTCCAAAATACTGCCAAATAAAAATGAGAAGTATTCTGCATTTATTTTGCACAAATGTAAATGTACACATGTTAGAAAGTAGTGGCAAATCAGGCCTACTTTCTAAATAGAACTCTCAGTGCATCTGATGGCTTTTCCTGAGATACAGGCTCTGATGTTTGTTTCCATCTGTCCATATAATTACTCAAATTATATCTCTTCAAATCTATTTCCTATATGAGAACTACTATATCCTAAACCAAATGCACAACAGTATATAACTAATATGGATAAACGTAGATTCCAAGATTACCTCCCAAATCCTACAAATGCTGCTAGCAAGTCTGGAGTTACTTCCCTCACTTGTTTCTAAAGCAACTATTGCTGAACCCAAAACCTAGAAGCTCTGAAACCTAGGTCTAAGTAGCAACAAGAGTGTTGCCTAAAATAATTCATATATAAATAAATAAATAAATATATATATAATCTAGTAAGAATCTAAAGCCAGAACTCAGACATCAAAGAACTTCTATTTTTCAGAGAGGTCCACTTGGGGATGAAAATGGCCATGCCTTATAGCATACCAAGGACTCCTTCTGTCTTCTTATCTAGGATGGGCTAAAGTGATCTTCATTTGGAGCATTTGACCAGCAAAATCCAAACTGGAAATCACTTATAACTCAGTTTCTGCATCAAAGCCTAGTGAAGGCAACCACAAATCAAGCCAGGAAAGAAGACAGTGCTTTGACTAAGAAAAGCACATACACCTTCTGTTTCATGAAGCTACTCTTATCTAAATGTTAATGAACAAATTTACCTTTCCTAATTTTTTTAAAGGAAATATATCTTAGAATCAGATAGAAAACATCAGGATAACTACAATCTTACTCCTATCAACATTTCAACATGAAATAATCTCTGTCTTCCTATGAATTATTTTTCTTTAAAGAGTGCACACAAAGTTTACCTGTTCTCATGGGTGCTAGCAATTGAAAGTGAATCATATCATGGAAACTGGTAGAGCAAGCAGGGTTACTAACTGCGAAGGCTGTATCTGAATCCTCATGTGGTTTCAATTACCCTAATTTCAGGTAGCAAGCTAGTGAAAAGCAATAATTGATTGTACCTTATAAATGCTATAGAGAAGGAGGAGGTGGGTGATTTTCATTGTTGTTTCTTTTAAATTGCCTTTGCATGTGACTACTATAGGTGTGGTGGTTTTGATGATCACAGACCACAATCAGTAAATGAGTTAACATGCTCAGTGCTAAGAGCATATACAACTTCATATAACAATGTGGCCTTTATTGATTTTTCTTAAAATCACTTCTGCTGCAATTATATATTTTCTATCTAATTCCTTGACATAGTTTTAGTTGAATTTGAGTTGAATCAACTTGTGTTCCCTCAGCTTACCATTAAAAAAAAAAAAGGTGACAGGACTGCATAATCCCTGATGAAAAACTCTATTATTTTTATTAATATGTTCAGTGTCTTACACATATTGAAGCAGCTGCAAACTAGTTGCACCAAATAACTACTAAAAGAGTTTTGATATCAGGCCCTTCTTCTGGCAGTACCTCTCAAAATGGGAAAGTGAGATCTTGCAGAGAGGTTTATAAAAACACTTGCTCTCTAACATGACAGTGTCAGAGCACTGGTCATTAATAAAAGGATTGTTATCTGATAACTCATCAGCCAAGGCAGAAGGTTACTTCTACTCATACTGGAACCTATAAATTAGCATAGGCAAATGAATTAAGTTGGACAGGCTGGCACTGAATTACTCTCCTATTCTCTCTCACTCAAATGACAGTTGTGAGTGTTTTTATTGTGGGGTAGTTTATTGAAATTGAAGAGTTAGAACTTCAGTGTCCAGTGCAACAGTTCCTCTGGCTAAAAGGTAATGGCTCTAGACCTCTATTTATATGCTAGAAGGGCCAGGTGCTCTAATGTTTTAGCAAGTTTAATTGAGCTCATCTTAATCTTTTAAAAAACATGCGAGGAGTGTTGTCAAAGCAGCAGCTGTAGTTCCTGCTAAATACCTTTGGGGGGACAATGTAATTGTTATGGACAGATTGACAATGAAACACAACAATTTTGACATTGTAAATAAAAAATTACATGGGTCAAATCTTTCTAGTCAGTGCCTGAGTTCCCATTGATTTCCCTAGGTTGAGAAGCTGGCTCAGTGATCAGTGACCTAGGGACTGCAACTTCCAAGCCAGAACAAAGGCAGGGCAGAAGTTCTGGGCACTGCTCCGTGGGCACTGAACACAGGAGCAAATATGTCTGGGGTTTGCTGCCTGATGGCATGAACACAGGTCTACAGTGGTAGGCTGAGCAGGCAGCCAAGGGAAATAAATACAGCCCAAAGCTGGATGGCAGAGGGAGAAAAGTAGGAAAATGCTGCAGAGATGAGTTTGGAGAAGTGCTCCAGGCACCAAAGTGTCTTGCTATAGCTCCATGTGACTAATTAGAAGAGTTACAACTTCTGTGACAGAAAATAGAGATGTGGTAAAAGCAAAGGCTAAAACTTCCTGTTTTTCAAAGGCTTCATGTTTTGCAAAACTGCCACTTTAATTTATTGCTCTCTTACGCTTATGAGAAGTGCTTAATTTAACACAAATAATTGCAGTGACCAGCCCACCCTGCTGCCATTGCAAGTCTGATCCCTACGGGACATGCTTTGGCAAGGGTAGCTGACTAACCACAGCTTCCTGCAGGCGCTGCTGAGGCCTGCTTTGGTCTAGGGCAGCACGTGCAGCCTCAGAGAAAGGGTCAGTCACTCTGTTATTAGGTATATCTATCTCTCTCTCTGTCTCTCTCTTTCTCCCCCCCTGCAGTTACATCAACAATAGGGGAAAAATCAAGACAGGCAAATTCCAAGTCTTTCAGCCACAAATAACTGCTGGAAGCAATGTTCTTGTACAAGTTGAAGAAGACCTGCTACTTGTGAATGTGCTTTACGGGACTTCAAAATCGCTATGAGTATAGAGTTTAATTACAGATAGGGTAAAGCAGAGGCTCATATTCAAAACAATAGATTTTACTTTCAAACTTTTTTGTCTTTTGCTGTCACCCTTTTTTGTAGCTTTTTTATCTTTTGGTGTCACTTTGGACAACATCATATAACCCTAGCCTCTCCTTTTGCTAAACAAGAGTGATAATTCTACCCTATTTCATGGGGGAATAATGAAACTTCATTTGTAAAAAAAATTATTATGACAACTCCCGAGGAAAGGAAATAACATAGGTTAGGCCAATTAGCAAAATTAACATCTTCAAAGTCTTACCTTTGGCAACCATTTTAGAGATTTCTGCACTGCCTATCGCTGCAGTCTCTCAGTACTCCAGCTGCTTTGCAGACAGCCTTGAATCAGGACTGTGATGAACTGGAATAAATTCTAGAGCATGATGGTGTTTCTTTTGGTATTCACACCATTTGAAACACGTATCTGAAGTTTCTGAAAGAACTTTGTCAGCATCAGTAAACATGCTGACTAATATTTGTCTGACTGCAAGCCAGAAGATCAAATACACACAAAACCTAAGTGCTTTGTAAATAATGTAAAAGGTCAATTAAGAAACTGAAATGCAATCATCAGGAAGTTGAGAAAGCTTATTTGTGAAATCTGTTAGATTAGCAAATCTACTCAAAAAAATTGTTTTCTAGTCTATAAACACCTTTTAAATGTGATAAAAGTACACTTTGAAAGCTGGAAAACAGCAGCTACAAAATAACCTGTTATTAAAATTCTTGACTATATGAGAAATTCTCTGGGAAGTTCTGGGACTATGGTACCACATCATGTTTTAATAACTTTATTCTCCCTTTGGTAAGTATTCTTGCAAAACTTTCAAAACTTTAGCCAGGGTTTTTTCAAAACTCCAGCCCAGTTCTGCCTTGCAGCAGGAATAGATGCAACACTTACTGTCTTGTGCCATGGAAACTTTTGTCTCTGAAAGTGCAAGGCCAGGGTGAGAATTTTAATTTGGGGAAAACCTATATTTTAAGAAATATATTTGTTTATTTTTCCTTTTGTAGTCATATATTAAAAGGAGATGGGAAAGCCAAATTCTTTTTCATTCTTCTAAAAGGAAACATACAAAGAAGCAGAATCAGATCGTTCTCTCAAGAATACCTAGGAACTGCCAGTGGGGACTGCAAACAGAAGTTCTTTAGCAAAAAGCTTTCTGTTCTCTGTTTGTTCTATGAAATAGCGGTGTAGCCATTTATTCCTGAGATCTGCTTTTTCCTCTGTGCAATTTTTTCTCACTCTTCCTCCTATTCAAATGGTAAGCATGGCTAAAGCATAGAACAGTATTCCCACAGATTGCCTTTGTGATAGTTTGTGTAAAGTTTGCTTGGATGTTTCTCTCTCCATCTTGAAAATAGGAATAATATTGAATTAGTTCACAGGAGTGTTGAGAGATTAATTCACTAAAATGCATAATGGTCTTCTCATTCTCAGATAAAAAGCATTACGGAAAGACAACATATTTTCATCAACAGACACACTTAGGTCTAAGTTGCAAAGGTACTAAAATGAAGGAGAATGCATAACATTAAGTACCTAAGCAAGTATAAGAAAGTACAAGACAACGACATACTGGAGTGAGTCCAGTGAAGGGCCACAAAGATGATAAGGGATCAAACCACCTATGATATGAGAAGAGGCTGAAAGAGCTGGGATCGCTTAGCCTTGAGAAGGTTCAGGGGGATCTTATCAATGTGTATAAATACCTGAAGCGGGGAGTAAAGAAGACAGAGCCAGACTCTTCTCAGTGGTGCCCAAGGAAAAGGCAAGAGGCAATGGGCACAAACTGAATTACAGGAAATTCCATTTGAGAAAAAATTCCATTTGTAAGAAAAAACTGTTTTACCTTGAAGGTCATCAGACACTGGAACAGGTTGCCCCAAGAGGCTGGGAGTGTCCCTCTTGGAGACATTCAAATCCTGACTGGACACAGCCTGAGAAACCTGCTCTGGCTGACCCTGCTTTCAGCAGGGGGGTTGGCTCTCCAGAGGTGCCTTCCAACCTTAATTATTCTGTTATTCTAAGCAGCAACATGAAGTACCTTGCTAAAGCAAAATCTAAGCAAGAAGGCAATAGAGGAAAGAAAGTAGTTTCTTGTCTTGTTGTCAGATATGCCCTCTATGAATAGTTGGAGAGAAAGGTCTGCTAATTTAYTGTTATATTTTTTTTCTCATGGAGATGATTTTTAAATTGCTGATCCCCAAACCTTTGCTATAAATGAAAATTATTTTGGCATGATTACTTTGTTCCTTCAAAATGTACATTTTATTTTGGGGGTTCTGTTCAAACATATGTAATTATCTATGCTAAGCAGTTTTTCATATGTTCTAAGGTTCTTATCTTATTGCACCTATTTGACGGTTTTATAATTCAGGAGTAATTGAATTGCAATTATTTTTCATGATGCATGATACAGTTTTATATCATGTTGTTGGCAGAATTCTTTATGATGTCGTTTGGTCTAATAGGAAAATTAAAAGTAGTTTATCATATAGAAAGATGGCTTTTTTGTGTCATGTTATAGTTTGTAGATGGCACTCAGGATATTTTCTTTTGACATACAGATTTTTAGGTAGAGATTGAAATGAGATTCTAAAGCAGGGTTCACAGTTGAGACAATATTATCTGTACATCCAAGATGATTTCAACTATTCTCCCATGGTGACAGTTCATTTATATTCAAGTCCATTTAGTAGACTGTGTTTTGTTTTCTAAAATACATACAATTTTTCTGTTCTGGGGGAGCTTCTGCTCTAAAGCAGATCCTTGATGCAACTTAACAAGTTTCAGAGAGGTCAGCATCTTTTTCAGAAGCAAATATTCATCACAACAGGGGACTGACAGTAGATGTCCCTCCTCACTGAAGAGCCTTCCAACCACCRCACTAACCATAGTTAATTCTGTCTATGAAACAGATAGTCCTCAACAGATAGGAGTGAGAAAGCACTATGTGCAATGATCATATGAAACACCCAGCTCATCCATCAACCTGAAATTCTCACAAACAGAAGATCACATAAAAGTCAGTAAGTTCCAGATAGCCATCTTGAAACCTTTTTGATATCCCTCCTCTGTCTGTACACATTCCAGCTTTGTAAGCTGGCACAGGAAAGAATGTCACATAACTTATTTATTCAAGTGCAAACTTGAATGTCCAGAAGCTGAAGACTGTGTGATTTACTACAGACCCTGTCTACAGTACCTTGTGTAGCTTGCTTGAGGGAGAAACCGGCAGGGTTGAAAATGCCTCTCATTGTATTGGCCAGCACTTTCTTACTAAAATTGTTTTGGAGAAACAAAAAGTTTTCAATTATTTTTAAAGATGTCAATTCTGAAGCAGAATGTGACATTTTGAGTCTGCAGTTGCAACTCAACAGGGTAACAAAGCTGTGCTCTCTCTTTTTCCTCCACTCTCTTTTATGTTCTCAGTTTCCTAGAGGTCTTCAACTCCAGAGTAACTTTTTGTCACTTTGCAGTAACAGCCTGTTCAATTGATTTGCGATAATTTACTAAAACACAAAGTTTAAAACCTTATCTCAGTCCTCTTGGACAATATTCTTGCTGGAATGCAACTTCTCCATGTTGTATAAACTCTTTTGAAAAGATAGGTTCCCTGGACAAGAACTTCTTAGTGAACAACTGGTCATATTTTCATTCTGTTTTCCCAGTTCAAACCCCTGTGATTTCTTTTCTACAGAGCAATTTTGTTAAAATAATCTATTTTAAGCTTTATTGTAAACTCAGACTAGATGATGGACCTCATTTTGTTCCTACAGACAAACACATTGTTTCAGATAACTCAAAGTGTTCAGACTTACATCTCAGCTTTAGCACTTAAGATGTTCTCCATTGTCAGAAATTGTTTCAAAATTAGCTCTAATTCTTATCTCTACATTATTTAAGTTAGTTATATAGGTTAGTTATATAGTTAAGATATATAGTTAAGGAAAAGGCAGGCAGGTTGAAATTTTGTACCAAGCATGATCCAAACACTGATATCTTTTGCCAAGGGTTTCAAGATATATTGAGATGTGGATCTGAACTGAAACCATGAATCTGAACAGCTCTGGGCAAGCTTGGACCCTGATGTGATCTCCCAAGTGTAGGTACTTTAAGCCTTCTCTCAGGTTTGACATTTAGTGTAGAAGCCACATGCTTATTCTGAAGTAAGAATGTCTCTGTAGGTACATTTCTTTGTTTCTGAGGCATACAATCATGCCAGGGCCTCCAGTACACCTGCCTTTAACTTTTGTAATGACATTTGGCTGATGCTAATTGGTGCACCCAATTAGTAGGCTACAACTGGTACAAAATGCTACTGCTACTGCTCAGATCTAGCAGAAACAAGGGTTAATCTGTAGCTGCAGTTAATCATGAAATAAGAAACTAAAAGACATATCAGGATACTCCAGTCAATTCAGTCCAGGTTTAGCCATTACTGTATGCTTTTTCACTTTTCACAAAAGCACTATAACCAGTGCTTTTGAAACCTTTGTGAAGAAAAATGAGCCTCAATAAAAATCCACAGTCTAACAACCCTCAAAGGCTGGGAGTGAGGTCCACTGCTTATTTGGATGGAAACTCCTCATCAGGAGCTTCTCCATTTGCTGAGGAGGATTGTATCACATTACCTCCATGTGGTTAGATGTAGATGTATATGCTTTCTAATAGCCAGCCTTCTTTCCATTTGTTTTCATCCTGTATGTTCTCACACTGAGAACATAAAAGTGACAAAAAGTCACCCTCATCATATGGCAGTTTGAAGGATATTTGTCTGCAGACTTGTACATGTTTTGGCCTCAACTCACAATTTTGTTTCAATCAGCTCTTGAATTCTGACAATCAGCATTTTCAAATACAGATACCTAAGAGTCAATATTTTAATAATAATTCTGGAGAATTCTATGCAAAGCTTCTGAAAGCATAGTCTACGTGTAGTAGCAGGCCAAATAAACTGCTTTATTCCATTTCCAAAGAAGACAGTCGGAGCTTGGGATGGGACACAATATTCAGACAGTGCTATGTGCCATAAGTTTCCCATCTTCTCTTCCCAGTCCCCTGGCACCAAAGTCTGATAAAGGCGCCATATAGAGGCCTAGAAAATCTCACCATATCTGCCTCTAGGGTTTTTGCAACCTCCAGATGTCAGTCCAATAGCATATAGGGATCTTAACAAAAGGCAGAATCCTTGATCCAAACATCAGTATCAAAGCAAAAATGGCTGGACTTGTCAGAAGTGCTCAGCACTTCCAATTTTTACATAAATCAGCAAAAGCTAGAGTGCTTGGTGCCCATGAAAAGGCACAGGGGTAGACACCTAGCTTTTGGCACCAACATCTCCAGATTTCAACAAAATCCAAGTCATCAGTTGATTGTTTATGAGTTTCACTAATTCTGTAATACTTGCTGTCACTGAATCCATCTACTACTTTMTTCCCACAGTCCGCCAAAGAGATATGATAGAGAAGGTGAGTCCACTGTATGTAGGCAAAAATAGAAGAAAATCCTGGATTCACTTGTATTCTCCGGCTTTCATTATTTAGCTGGAGTAAAACACAGCATTAAACCACTGTACAACTTTTAATAAAGCACCTTGGGTTTTCTTTTAGTATGATAAGGCAGAATGTATGCTACTGATTACTAGAGACAAGACAAATTAATTGTTGTTATACGTTCTAAGTGATTTGGTCAGCATTTCAAACAAAGCATGCTTTTCATTAAAGTTCAGTTCCTTATTTTAAAACCACCAACAAATAGAAAAAGGAGAAGGATATCAGGCAGCAAGTTAGCAGAGAGAGGGAAAATACTATGCTGCTATCCAAAAATATATATTTTTAAGAGCATGGCTGAGAAATCATTATTCCAGAACTATGATTTTAAAGGCCCATTGACACTTTCAACAGAGGGTGCTCAGCTCAGACAGGACAGGCACTCTTAAAAAACAATGGACATTATGATATTCAGAATATGTTCAATGGCCTGTAGTGATGACCTGTCAGAGTAAGGAAATATATTTTGTTAAATTGTAAGTATAGGTGGCTTTTATATTTAACTTCTCTGGATGGATTACCATTGAACATGGCAAGTGAAAAAACCTGATAATTAATTTCAACCTAAATATAGTGGATTAACTTTTTCAACTTCAGCTGCCGTTTAACCTGAATGATTTTGACTAAAGCAGTTTAAAAATGGCTCACATAATCCTTTCCACTGATGGAACTGGTGGGTGCTGTGATGTCTGTCCCCAGGTAGTGATGTCTTCAACTGCAAAGGTTTATGAAGAGAATATCTGCCAAAGCCTAAAATGCTGAGATAAACAGTTCATGTAACTCTATAGCAGGCTGTACTTCTGGACTTCTGCTATCTGATGATCTGTGTGCATTTTCTTCCTGAAAACTAATGGCAGTTAAAAGATCTCACTGAATTTCTGAAAGTATAGTTATTTTCCACCTAAATTCCAGTCTAGGAGATCTGAATTTGTATTTGGAAATATTTTTTCATTTCCTGCTTTAAAAAGATATTACAACCATCAGCGCTTGTTACACCTGCTATTAAATGCTCATACAAAATGCTTTTCATATCTAAGCACTGCCTGCAATATCCATCTGTGCAGTCTTTAATGCATAGAAGCAATCTGGGAGAATGAAAATCAGAGAAATTCTTATTAACCTTCTTTTTATTTGATATATCCTTAAGATTAAAGGTTGTTGATTTTTAATCATTGGAATTTAAATTTCACTCTTAATTGCTGATGTGTGAATTTCAGGATAGAAATAAAATTGCTTACATGGAATTACACAGTATTTAAAAATAATCCCCCCACCACCACCCATTTGAGACATGCAATATACCGCATTTTGAAATTTTCCTTTTTTCAGAGAGGTATGCTTGAATGTGCAATTCCAAAACAATATAATCAGACCAAATAGCTTTATCATAGATAGCAATTCAAAGCTTTTAGTACAAATGCATCACAAATGCTTACACTTAGAAATTCTCTTTGTAAGATTGTGTTTACAGACTCTGCCACAATAGGTAAAGACACAAAAACATCTTTGATGATTTAGCAGAGAAAAGGGTAGTACTGAAAAAGAGATGAGAAAGTGTGGAATGTAAGACTGTTGAAATATAATTGACACTGTCACAGGAAGAAAGACTAAAGTGAAAAGAAGGACAAAGAGGGGATAATAATGAAATAAATTTGGTATTAGGTGTTCAAATTTTACAATTAGATACCATAAGCATTTGTGCATCAGTAAAGCTTTGTCACAGTCATACTACAGGTTGACCTAAAACTGCATTTGAGGTTCTCAAATTTTCTCCCTGTTACTTTCTCCTTGACAGACTTTTTGAAGATCTTACGTATGAAATCTCTTAACTAAGACACACATCAAGTAATTATATTTGCAGCAGAACAGATGAAGGTAGAGGGATGAAAACCAGGTTTTGGTTATCATGCCAGGATCTGACAAGAAAAGAAAAACAAAGAGACACCCTAGCAGCTTCATCCAGTTCCTCTGGCCAAGCAAGAAAAGTGAAGGAGACACTTAAGTGCAGTATGATGCACAAAGGAACTACATAGGCTGCACCATTTAACAATGATACAGCCATATCACTAAAACGATTTCCTTTCTCCACGTGTACCAGTGGGCATGAATTGTGGAGGAAAGACCACAGGTGGTAAGACAAAATAATCTGGAAGTGGCTCAAGAAATCAGTCTGCACACATGCAAAAAGGAACTGATTCCACAGCATCTTTGCAAACACAGCCTTAGCAAAGATCATACTTAGTTCTACCAGCATGGTATCTCTCCATCTGCAATACATAATTCCTTTCCCCCTGCCCCCAAACAAAACACCACAATACAATTGAGAGAACAATAAGTCTTCAAGGTAAGTGCTTTTAAAATAGTAAAAGTGCTAAACTTTAGATGACTTGTGCAAAATCTGATTTTTTTTCTCCTGAATTGTGAATAGTATTTTATTAAAAAATAAAATTTGTTAATAATGTCAATGCACAAGATGGATATACTCTGAGAATAACTGGTGTGAAATGAGACTTTCTATAAAACTCACCTTTATTTTATACAGACTGTGAAAGGGTTGAGTGGCTGAAGTACAGGGGTACAGATGACTACTAACCCCAAGTGCTAAACTAAAGAGATCATGCTGACTTCCATCTTTTCCCTGCACTCTCCATCTTCTTTCCTCTTGCTATAATTTCTACCCATCCTTTCCATTCCTCTGCCCTTATCTCCAATTTAACCTGGCCTTTGTTTATTTTTCTCTATCCTTGCACATTTTTATTATTCCTCTGCAAAGAGCAGCAGGAGCTTTCAATATCATTATTCTTCTTTGGACCATTCCCAGACTCCTTCTCCTTGTTTTCTGTACCTGTTTCTTCAGTCTGCCTTCATTAGGCCCAGTATTGCTGCCTTTTCTTTCAGAGGGATGAGAGGTAAAAAAGAGGTAATAAACCTGGAACAGAAGTTGGTGAGAATTTATTTCTGTTAGAATATGCCTTTTTTAAAAAAAAAATTGAACAATTATACCACATAGGTCCTTATTAGCTAAAATCTGTCAGAACCCTGCTTTTCACGCAAGACTCCACCCAAAATGTGCCAGTCCTCCTGTCCACCACTCCTTTGGTAGCCTGCTGGCTGGACTGCCTTCAAGTCAGGAATGACAGAAGCTCCAGAGCTGACATCTCTTGGGAAACTCAGGCCAACAGCTGGATACCGAACAGCTGGAACACCCCAGAACCAGATCGCTATTTCCATCTGTGAGAACTTAGAGTTGTTTGTCTTGACTCAAGCTGTCACAAACAAAACTATGGAGCACCTCCTTGAAGTTGAACATGAAGTTGAATTATTATATTTKTTTAACCCCTCCCCACACTGCAGGCTGCATGGGACAGTTGAGAAACGTTTTTTTTTCTCCTCTGTATTCCAGTATCCAGAAGCCCAGCAATTTCTGATGGCCAGAAGCACTAAAACCAGCAAAAAGGTATGCAGTTGCTATATGTGATTTTGTACATGCTTAGGAGCAGGAGGGGATGGAGTATGTGTTTTGCAAATGGAATCATCTGAAGATGCAGGTGCTACAAATCTGGTAAGTCCTTATGGGGCATATGAAACGGAGATTTCAGAGGAATATAAACTTATTAAATAGTCACAAGTTTAGCATATTTGGCAAGTATGTCAAGGATGAGAAAGGCACCTTTGATTCCAGTGCCATTCTGTAATTTCAAGTCCATGTTCCAAAGCATGGTATAGAAGACTTAGAAAGAGCCTGTATCTCCCAGATTATCATACCTCACTACATCAAAACAAACACTGAATTCAGATTGGATTTTTCATTTACTTTTGTTATTATTAATAGAGCACACTGGTTTGGCTCCTTCCAAGAGAAAAGAATCAGGCTTCTTGCTGAAAAAATGGCAGAGAGACGTTTAATATGATTGCAAGTAATGGGTAATATTCAGAGAGCTGATGGATAAAAAAGTAGCATAGTTATATAGCCTCACCGTGGAGACATTACATTTGTAAAATAATCTCCAATACAGCTTGCAGCTCATGTTTGTTCACATACTTTAGAGGAATGTTTTCTAATCACCCAAAAAAGTTTACACTGTTGTGTTGAGTTGACACTAGTTGAAATCAGGTCAGCAAGCAAGAGAACCATAATGAAAACAGCTGTATTGCACTTGTATGTGCTGTGCAAGTAGCTGCTGCTTCCAGTTTTGTAATGAAATCATTACGTGATGCATTTTATTCAAAATGAAAAACTCTGACAGTCACACAAGCATGCTTTCATAGACTTGTCAAGTCCTGAGAAGATCTAAGACTGAATTTTAAGTTTTACAACTTTTTCTCTCGTAGTCAGTGGTTTATTTCATTTCTGGATTTTGCAGGTTATCCTCAGTAGGTTTGGCAGAGTTTGCCCTCTGCAACAAAAGACGGAGAAAATGGGATAAATCAACCAAGAGTAGGTAGGGTTGTAAGTCTTTGGCACTGAGTAAGGGAAAGAATAATAGGTGTTAGAACACGTGTATGAAAGTAGCCATTAATCTCTTTGCCACAGTATATAGTAGTGTGTTTAAAACACATCTTATCAGAGCACCAACTGCTTTTCAACAACTTGCTTGTGAATTTTCAAGTGTGAATGTGTGTCCAGAGGCTCAACCTGATAGTCTTTAAGAGCCTTAATTTTCACAGGATGTCTCTAACTAGTCACTTTTGAAAACATCGTTTGCTGCTAATTAAGTCTGGCATGTTTCTGTCAGACAGGCAGGGAATGTCATTTCCCTCACTATAGATGGGTCAACTATGATACAGAGAATTTGTGGAGCTTGTCCAAAGTCCCCTTGCAAATCAACAGCAGTGCCAAATATATAAATGAAGAATTGTAAATAACATCAGAGGAGAAACTAAGATTCTAAATAATCGTTCTACTTTGCATGAAGATGAAATCAAAGTCATCCCAAATTTAACATGGTAGGGAGAAAAATGAAGCCTTTTCAAAATATCCAACAGCTTGGTAATCAGACCATGTACTTGATGGGCTGGACACACAGTTGAAAGCCTTCCTGCCTCTGATGCAGAGCGTTATGTTCATGTCTCTCATCAGGAGAATAAATTCTGTCTTGAACCAACAAAGCTTTTCCAGGTGGAGTTTTTCTCTCAGTTGGTCTGCCTTGTGAAATTTTATTTTAGTGAATCTGTATTTTCCAAAATTAGATATTAAAATAAGTCTTAGCTAGCTGTAATCCTTACTGGAAACCTTGTCAAACTGTTTTTCAGTACCGATTTGAAACTGGAAAATAAATACTATCTTCAAAGCATTGCAAGCTATTCAGCAATTTTTACAGTGGCATGAACTTCTCTTCAGTTCTGAGGAATGACTTTTCAACATAGTAACACTGTAACTTCTGATAGTTGCAGGTGTAAATGATCTCATCCTGTATATCTTGATGTATGAGAGTTGGATCTTGAGAAATTCTTCCTACTCACAGTCTTTCTGATTTGGGCCTTATCTGCATTTAAGAACTTGGCCAGTATAACATTTTGGTTAAGAGCAGGACCTTTTTCCTTTTAGCTGTTACAGTAACACAAATAAAAACTTGAGTGCACATGCGGTATAAATCCATGACAGTTATGTTTCCCCAGCTACATAGGGACACCTACATGACTAAATGCTGTTTTACAGGGCAGTAACAACAACCAAAGGGCTATGTTACTTTAACTATGGTGCTATATTTAAAGTGGCACAATTTTGGAGCACAGACAAGGCCGTATTTACTACTTTTGGTATAACAGCTGCATAAGAATTATACTCTATACATAAATCATCACATGATGATGTCAAAATACTGCATCTAGTATCTCTCTGTGCCAATAAAGAGACCCAATAAAGCTTCAGGCCCTTGATGATGGAAAATGGAGAAACTGCCTATTTTTATTATTACCTTCAGAGTTTTGGATTCTAAGCTTGATATTTCTCAGGAATTACTGCATTTTTTTTCCTTGTGGAAACCCAAACTTTGCTGAAAAACAAAGAAAAAGCTATTCCAGTGTTATCCCCATTTTTCAGCCAGCTCTCTTACTCAGCTTTTGTATACCCTAATCCAAAGCTGCGCTGGCCATATCTCAGGAAACAATATTGTGGAAAGAAATCTCAAGCTATATTGTCTGCACTGAGTGGGCATTTTGTGCCCCAGAGGGACAGGGTCCTTGTCACCTGGCTGCTGCTCCCTGAGCATTAGGTCAGGGAGGTTCCATGTCCAGGCTGGTTCCCAGAGTAAATAAGAACCTCCTAAAGCTGAGTAGTGTCTGCCATTTGGGAACAGCTAGAGTATAGGAGTATCCGGACACACTCCCTTTTCTGGAAGACTCACASAGGATATTGGGGTTTGCTGGAGATCCAGCTATTTTATCTACAGTCTGTGCCATCATTTGCGTATCTAAGCAGCTCAGGCTTAAGAAAATACTGGCCCACCATGGTTTTTTTTGTTTTTTTTTGATACCTGCATAGACTACACTTTATTTCTCAAAACGCATTAAGGTGGGCTGCAATCATGGACCACACTGGGAACACAATTTAGCTTTTGCTCTACACTTTCCTATTCTAAATTCTTTAAATCTTCAGGCTATTTAGTACTTATCTGTAAATACACAGAATATGTGTGAGAAGGAGAAATAAGTGGAATTGAACTAACATCGCTACTATTTATAGAACTTCAACATGGCAGGAATTTATTTCACAGTAAGCAAGTGCATGACAATGGCTTGTATTCACATTCTGCGAAACTCAGCCTCACTGTATCAAACCAACAGGAAGGATTTTTTTGACTTTTCATACATTCAATATTGCTTCCATGTCTTAAGTATTCAACTGATGTCCCCCTGAAAAAATCCCACTCATCCATTTAGCAGGAGTTTGCCACATATACATCATCCCTTTCTATACCTGGATAGGGAGGGGTGGATCCCTACAGAAGAAGCCACCATGGAGTCCTGGGATTCCATGAGACACCACTACAATGCTTCCAACTGGGCCACATATCCAGAAACTAGTGCTTTAAAATGATGTACGCCTTCAGAAAGTGAAGCTAATAAACAGAACTACTCTAAGTTCTATTAAAGTTTTGTTAAAGTTTTAGTTCACTATACTTTTCTACTCAGCTGATTCTTCCTAAGTCAGCTGATAGCAGGATCCAGTGCAACTCTAGCCTTGAGACAGAAAGATACTGACCAGACAATGAAAAGCTATCAGCCTCAGCAAACCTGCAGATCCCATGGTTCACTGGCTATCTAAATTGCATTCATACAGCTCTTGTCATGAGAAATATGCTGGGTAAGTTCAGGGACAGGTTAACTTACCATTGATTTATAAACTTTACAAATTTTTTTTTTCCTGAAACAGTTTCTAAATAGGGGTCTGTTTTTATTTTTTTAAGCAGTTCTGAAGTAAGCTAGATATCAATAGATGCTGTCAAATACACAGTAATGGGATTTTTTTTTTTTTTTTAACAGAATGGTAAAGAAATAAGTTCTCTGATAAAGCCCCATTTGGTGTATCTAAATGCTGGTCAGGACAAGCCCTCTCCGAGAGTTTAAATTTCTGTAGTCCATTCAGTTTTTTGCCTGTTGGCTGCAGCAACCAACAAAGGCTTATTTAATGAGTGCCAATTGTGACAGTACATTTTGCAATGCTGAAGGACCAAAGGGTGCAAAACTTGTTCTGAGAAAAATGTCTAGTCTCACTCAGGGAGAGTGTGAATGCAGAAAAAGAAAAAAAAGGCATTGAGGAACTTCTGCCTGATGAAAATTGAAAAATATTTTAAATCTCATTAGAAAAATAAAGTTTGCCTGTTTCTCCTGTTTCATACACCATGCAGGCAATGAACACATATGCTGTCACATTCATATTTTACGGGCTCTTTTTTCCCCCCAAACCTTTGTACCTCAGACTTGAACTTTAAACTTGTGACAGTGTTATGTTCATTAGAATAAGAATCACTTGCTATTTCCATCACAAAGCTCCCCCCCAGAGGTTATCTTAGCTGTTTTATAAATCATATCAGGAGGAAAGCTGGCATAAAGGTTGACAGCTCACTCTAGATAATCATTTCTCCTTCTTTTAAGTGACTTAAAGGAGAAAGGAGCGTGTAGTTTTCCAGTTCAGTTTTTAGTGGTCAAACATCCACATCTAATGACCACCAACATACTGACTAAATTAACTTCAACTATTTTACTCATCAATCATCAAGCTTTATTTTCTCTGTACTCATGGTGCAGAGCTCATTACTCCAAGCCCCTTTGACATAGGCTCTTGAATGGAGGCTGGGGCTCAAATTTACTGTTGATTTATCAGCTATCTTAGAGTCAGACTGATTAGATTAATGGCTTAGATGGGATATCATCTGAGTAGAAAAATCCTGTATCATGGGGGAAGACAAATAAAGCAAGTTAGTTCATGGAGGAAATAGAAGCTACATCTCAGGCTAACAGACCATTAAGTAGAAACTTAAAGGGAATTAACAGGCACTGAAAGGATGCTGGTTTTAGGAGAAAAGGTTACCTTATGTATTATACTTCTTCTATGTAAATTAATAAAACTAAATACTGGGCAGAGAGACTGAAGCAGAGTCTGGAGACAGTGCCAATTCTTCCCAGGCTGAATTAGGGGGAAAAAAAAAAAAAAAAAAGCCAGTAGTCTGTCCCTTTAAAACTGTACTTCACCATGACCTGATTCCAAGCTGTCTGAAATCAACGGGAATCTTTCCACAATTTCTACTGGACTTTGGAGCCAGTTGCATTGGAAGAGAAAGGCTCACTACAGCAGGGGTCAGTGACAGTAGATCTAAAGCTTTCCTTGCAAGTTGGGAGTGATAGTAGCAAATAAAGGAAGAATGAAAACCGACAGTATTAATTTAAATGTAAGTGTGATTCGCCTGTTAATCACTGTACCTCTCCCTGAAATTGTTATCTCTTGTTTCAATAAGGAAAATAACTGTCCTTTATAAGATGGATAATCTTGAAAGTGTGTCCCAGTAACTAAGATAGAGGGAGCTTATTTTCTCACTGTCTCGTAATACAAAATAAGAAGAAAATGTCAATTCAATGACATTAGGAAGAGTAAAATCCAACCCTGATTAAAAACAATACCTTTTTATACAGCATATAATTGGACTTTGAAATTAATTTCTCTTGAAAGCCAAGAACTTTACAAGATACAAAAAAAGGGCTGGACATTTACGCAGACAATGAAAATATACAGAATTATCAGTTATGAGTAACAAATGTTTGGAAAAGATGTTAAACTTTATAGTTTAGATATTTAACAACTGTAAATTGACCAGTCCAAACTGACAGAGACAGTAAGTAGTTCAATTTGGTTAGCCACAAATAAATAGTTAATTGCCCTGGTGAAGAAATAAAGGAACTTACAAAAGTAGAACAGAATCTGAATGTTATGCAATAACTTGAATGGAATATAGCCAATTAAAGAGATATTACATAAAGGTCACAGATATTACTGAGTATTCTCGTACCTTTATTAAGCTGACCTCACCTACTGCAATAGCCCCAGGAACCAGATTAACCTTGTATCTAATAGATGGTAGTAACACATGGTAGTTACAGGCGTTGGCAGCCTATTTACATTGAAAGAAAAGTTTACTATTATTACGTAGTTAATATCTTCTTACACAGCTAGATCTTAAAATTCAAAGGATTACATGAAATGCCACCATGTAAGTGGGTCAGAGCTAAAGGCATGTTTGTGCATTGACAGGACACTGAATAGCTTCCACTATCAACTGCTTGCTACATGGTACTGGGTCTTTAGTTTCCAGACCTGTAAAGTTCCCATCTTTAAGTCCCTATGAAGAAGATGTTTCAAAATGCACTGATTCCTAGTCTCATACAAAACAACTGAAGAGCGTTTACCTGATCTTTTTTCCTTTGCTAATGACACAAGGAGTTTTCATTACCAGTGGCAGAGAGGTGTGTGCTTTCTGTTAAGCCGGTATTATTCCTAGCTCTCACCTGTCACCAGGTTAAATGCTGAGAAACAGAACTCAGAGACAAATCCAAAATCAACACTGTGTTTGCTCTAAAGGAACTAAGGAGGCCAGGAAATTCTGAGCTAAAGCTGCTGCATGGTGTCTTGGACTTAACTTTTTTTCAGTGTTGTAACATATACTGCACTAACTGGTAAATATAACTGTATAGTTATACATAAAGGTCACTTCATGCTCATTTAAAGCAGCTTCTCTGGATGGAAAAAGGGAACTGCTAAACTGCACCCCATGATTTGGGCCAGGAAGTGACAAATCTAACTTCTAGTGAAACTACCTTAAGAAGATAAGCAGCAAGAACTGGCTCCGTTTTTTGTATACTCCATAGACAGAGATTCATTAAATTTAATGAGAATTTGCTCGAATAAACATGCAACTATTCCAGAAGCTGGCCAAAAGTCATTACTGCAATTAAGACTGAGGTGTGCTATTAGCTTGCTCATTGTGATAGAAGAAAGTTGTTGCATCAGTAGGAGCTCCCGGTAATACTTCTGTAGACTCCTAGAGATTAGCTCACTGTTGCCTTGTGACCATGTAGTCAGAGAGAACAAGGCAGTATGTATGCACCATGCTCACTGATTGGAGCAGTAAGACTGTACACCCAGCTGGGCGCTGAGGTCAGTGACAAGTTTAGGATGCAAAATTATAATTGCTTAGACCCATTGTTCCCTGGAGCACAAGTGAAGTAAAGCATGTTTCAGGAAGAAGCAGTATCCTTCTCCCACTTCTCCCAGAAACCAATTTCTGCCTGCTATGCTGCATATTTTTAGCTCTGGTCAGAGACATGAAAAGGCTGGGGTGGTAGTCGCTTCCTCCTTTGAACCTTCCTGAAGGTTTCTAAGGACATAGTTTCATTTCACCTGTGTATGCTTCCTGAGAGAGAAGCAGATAAAGAAAGATCATTCAAATGTGTTAGTAACTTTTGGGGACAAGAAATGCTTGTGAAAGGGGTGTATGTATGGAGGTCTATTTCAATTAGAATTAAATATCAATGCATCTAGAAGGCCATTTATATTTTGCCTTTGATTTGGACACTGGAGATAATCTTATTATTATAAAAACATAGTTTATGCAGAATTCATAACAATATCTGATACAGTTGGAGTTACATCTCAGCATTCTGAAAGCACTGGGGTGTGGTGTGGGAGGAAAATACTGCCTTGTTTACTCCTGACTTACCTTAAACCCCAACACAGATTTTACATAGCCTTTTTGCATTTTGCTATTATAGATGCCAAGCCACTACTATACCTTCCCTCTTCTACTAAGTTGAAATTAATAAATTAAATGTTTATTATTATGACTGTATTTCATTGTTTCTTGAACGGGGATAGTTCAATACAATTTCTAACCTGCACATGCTTGCAGCCTCGGGGCTATGAATCATGTTTGTTTTAAAAGAGGCAGCGCTCACAGACTGTCAGTCACCTGGGTTATTAGAAACAGAGCACTTTAAGAATTACTCTGCCACCTTCTCGCCTCTAAATATAGCTAGTGTGTGTGGGTCTAAGTGAGTTAGCTAGTCTGAGAAAAGGCCTCATTCCAAATAATCAATTAAAAATCCATCATTTTAAGAACTATGTGGGCCTCAGCCCAAATGTATCTTGGATGTAATACCTTTGACTGTTTAATACTGGTATTAATTATTTGTATTACAACTCCACTGAAAGGTCCTAACTAAGAATAAGATTTCTTTGCACTAGCGAGTAGCAAGATCTGTTCCAAAGAGCTAACTGTTTAAATAGGCATGATAGACAAAGGGTGGAAGAAAAAAATCATCTCTAACCCCTGCTTCACGGATGGGAAACTGAAAGACAGATTCACTGACCTGCCAAGGGTCACATAGGAGAAAACTAATTCATAAATTCCAGCACAAGGTCTTAAGCCACAAGATCTCCTCTCGTTCTTTAATCAATAACAAAACATCACAGATGTCTAAGAATCTAATATCTACAAAATTGCTCCAAGGCCTATAGGTGCGATGCAATTAACTTCCATTAAAAACAATGGGATGTGAGGGTACTCTGTACTGACCAGAAAAGTAGGCTTTGCAGAATTTGAAATCTTTTAATGYTCTTTTAATAGAGACTATAAAAATCAGGGATGGTCTAATTAAAAACGAGGAGAAACAGTTGCCAAACCTTTGACCCATGCTAAAATCAAAGTGACTGATTCAGGAAGCAAACCAATTTAAAAAATTTTTCAGGCCTAGAAAAAGCAAACTCTGAGAGTAAAAATATTTATAACACATTTTCCTTTTTTAAAATTAGATAGTGTTTTTTTAGTTTTATTTTATGTATTTTGTTGGCCTGTGCTTTTAGGCTGTATTTGTTCACATTTTTAAGCTCCCTGTTCCTCCATTAGCACAAAAGACTACCAAGAGAAATTCTCACCGAATCACCTGCCTGTAGGATTTGGACTTCAGAAGAAACATCAAATATCAAAGAACTTGCAACATGATCACAAGAATCAATAACATTGAATTGCTTAAGTCAATACCTGCAGGTTGTAAGGAAGAGGTTAAGCATTGTGGGAAAAGTTCACCCCTACCAGCCCCCAAAAGGCCAACACAGGAAGCTTCTATGAATAACTGAACTGCTTATGTCCAAATCTCTCTCTAATCTCTTTGAGATTTTTCCACAAATGTAATAGGAATCATCATTATGTTGTTCTGTACATAGGCATCAGCATGTACAGAGTATAACCGTTGAATCTTCCCACTACCCTCTCTTGCTAAATCAGTTTTTTACTATCACTCAAACTTAAGACTGCGGTCTTACAATGTGTTATGGTCATGCCTAATAAACACATTATTGACATTAATGCAATTGCACAATTAAGCACATATCCTATTTTAGATGTTGCCACATGTCTTACTTTTATGTTTTTAAAGCACCTAGCTCAACTAGGATGTGTAGCTACTGATCCAGTTAAAATACCAAATAATAGTAGTCATGTTTTTCTTATTAGAGCATGCTACATTTATAGCATTGATACTGCAACAAAAATGGAAAAATTAAAGCATGTTTCATTACATCCTATTCTGACTCTCCATCATCGCATGTATGTAAATCAAACAGATAAAAAGACTCAGAGAAAACCCATGGTTAGTACGTTTTAACCACCACTCATTCTGTTGTAAGGTATGACAATTCCACACCCTCTATTTGCATTCCTTTCAGTGTGATAGGAACTTTGATCCTCTAAGGCATTCACACAGGTAGCTTACTAGCATTCTTCATTGAAACTTTTGCACAAAGGTGCAAAAGCTAAAAGTAAGTTTGCTGCTTTTTAAGACATGTAGAGATTCTTGGCCAGCATGGACTCACTAAATGAAAACTTTGTCCCATTAGTGTTTATTCTGATAAGTTATCTCTAACTGTTGTAGGGTAAAGTTCTTAGGAAATATATCCAGTTGCTGTTAAACTACAGACAGGTCCCACTCATTCAACATCCACTCTAAGATGAATGAAAGTTAAGGTCTAAAGGAGGTGCCACTACATGTGATTGGGCTTAGTCTTCCAAAGCATAAAAATAATTGAAATCCTTGTGAGCCACTTACACTGAGTGTTAGTCATATCCCACAAACCAGGAACCTTAAACTGCTCCCCTTAAAACTGTTGGCTTCAGTAGGATTTGGATCAGGTCCATTGTAGTGGAAGAAGCAAATCCACCACAGTTATGGCATCTACATTGCCAAAGGTAGCCCTAGACCTGGATTAAGATGCAATACAGGTAAAACACTGGATATGGAATAATGACTTACAGATGCAATGAATTAGGACTAAGTCAACAGGCAGACAGTGTACAATACAGATGATTGTCACTCACATCACACTGATAGTGTGAAAGGGCATTTAATTAACACCAGTGACAGTTACCAGTCACAGAAACTTCTCAGTTTCTTTTGTGGATGTGGTAAGGCCTCTTGTTTTGGCCAGAATGGTAACAAAAGGGCTTTAGTCTACCTGAGTATCAGCCCATTAAGCAATAACTACATTTTATGTGTTTCTGAACATACATTTTGTAAAAGGTCATGAAACTTTCTAGGTGACTTGTTTATTCAATAAAACTTAGTAAAGGAAGGAAACTTGCACTGATTTTCATGACTGAGTGGAATGTCCACAGAGTTTAACAAGACCTTCTGTGGAAGATCAGTAGCAGACAGACCGCATTCAGGCAAATCAGGCAACTGTAATGTGCCCTTGACCTCCCTCRTGTAGCATTAGTACCAATTTATCTGCCTTGTCATTGGAAGAAAAGAGGGAATACTGAGTGGTAAGTAGGGGTGATGAGAGTCCCTGAACTGTCTTGAAAAGTAGAGTGAATACAATTTCAGGAAGGCTTTTTAGAGCCTATAAATCAAACAGGGCACCTGAAAATTCAGAATTAAATGACTGAAGTAACTTCATGAAAAGTTTAAAGAAAACATTGACAAAGAGTAATGGTGAACATATACATAATTTAAATATATGGGGCTAGAATATGCCCTTGGGTTATGAGGTTATGTAGAGGGAATAGAGAGGTTCATTTATGTTGCTGAACGGCTGCTAGCCCTGCCTGGCTGTAGACTGAGAAGGCAACACAGTGACTGAGTGCTTCATGCCCCCTCCTTCTAAGCAGGTGAATAAAGAAAGGGGAGCAGGAAGGGCGGGAAGAGCTTCATGCCTTCTGGCATCTGCTAGTAAGGCTGACAGCATATAAAGCTGGGAAAAATGAAACAAGGATGGGAAACAAACTACACCCCAATCAAGTGATAGTCACTTATCTGTATTACAAGTCTAACAAGTAAGGGGCAAATCCTGCAGCCTTACCTAGAAAGAACAGTTCGTTTCAGTGCAAAGGAGGACAGGACTTGGCTTCTGCCTTAGAATAAGCATAGCATTTAATGTATTCTCTCCAAAAGGTTGCCCTTCCATAGGAATAGATTAAGTGTTCTCACAGAAGTTTGTGATAAAAACAGCCCCGGGACACCTGGGTGTGGTCCTCACTAGCAGGTTTCAACAGAGCTGTCCAGGTGAGACAGTTGTGGGTTCTGGGTCACCATGGTTCAGAAGATGGAGCACAGGGAGTTAGAAGGAGCCTGTATGATTCATGGACTTGAACTTGTGTTGATGAATTTAGATATGGAGCTTTTCAAAGCAGAGACAAATGGATATTTAACATATACTGAAGACAAGGTCTAAAATAATTGGTCTTTCTGTTGACTTTGGCAGACTTCGGATCACAGTCTGAAAGATCATAAGCTACCTTGTTCAGTGATATTTATGAAGTCCACAGGTTAGAAGTGGAGCATGAAATCTTCATCCCCACTATGATAATGTCAGGATTGCTTGTGACTAAAAGTCATCGTCTTACAATTAATTGCTCAGTTGGCTATTGAAASAAGCTCAGAATCTTAGTCCACTTCCCAGCAAACAACAGTATGTGACTGTCACACCAGCATTTTTGTCAGGCTTCACAGGAGAACTCAAGCTCAGCGCTGGGGTCCRCAGAGGCTGGTCATTTGCTTATCTTTTCAGATCATTGTTGAGGTGGGTATAACAACCCTTTCTATTCGTGTCCTAAGAATAAGCAGAAGGGAACAACTTATTAAGTAATATCTGACCATTAAAGAAGATTGTCACTTGCCTGCCTCACCTCAGATTTAGTTATCTGCTTAATCAGGTAACTCTCTAGTCAGTACAAAGCATTACAAATGGAACTTGGCCAGTACTGCCCACATTATTATTCTTGAATCAACCTTTCATTTGTTTGGGTCTTATGAACTGTACTGTACTGGTCTCAGAGTGACTGTATATACAGTGCTCCATACTGTGCACAACTGAGCAAGATAATTATCCTTCACGGTCCCTTGCTGAGTCTGAACAGCACAGTACAAAACATAAAATGATATAGACATCTAAAGTCCCTAAAAAGGGCTAAAGGAGGCTTTGAAAAACTTCTGTTGGGAAAGATCTGTTTGCTCGGTGATTTCTCTGAGTTCAAACAAGCTATAAAGCTTCAAGAAGAAAATATGTAAACAGAATGAATATGACTGTCATTGAGTAAGTTTTTGACCATTGCTGTCAGCAAGCTGATATGAAGAAACAGAAGCAAATGAATTTCTTAGACAAGGCATTAGGAAATGGATTTTCACACATATGACTATTTCTTTTTTGTTACTAAAAGTACCATTTTCTAGCATACTTCCACAAACACTAAAAGCATGCATACATACACATACAGAACCTTGAGGGGCCAGTGAACAGAAAATTAAATGCACCACAAAGTAAATAACCCTTTTAAAAGCAGCAGTGATGCTGGCATACAAATTCACCAAAGCAAAGGAATTAATTCTGAAATCAGGCTGCTCCTGGGTCTCTATTGGTTTGCAATGCCCAAATATGTATCAGTCCAAACACAGTTTATCTGATGGTAGTCATGCAATCTCTCTAAAGGTAGTGAAGCAACATTACTATGATTTTCCCTTCTCCTCTCAAAATGCACCCGTCTCTCCTCTGACTGCATTCTAATTCAGTCTTTTGATAGGCAAATTACATTTAAAGGACACTTCCTAACAGCATTAACAGCATGGGTCCATATGATTGATTCCACTTTTTGTGTTCCATGCTCCCTCACAAGAAACAGATCCTCAGTTTGTGTAAACACCTGTAGCTTGTTTACTTCACTAGAGTTAAAGGTCTAATTCATGATCTGCATACTCTGGGACTCTCTTGTCAGAAGAATATGACATGGACAAGGAGGAGGATGTTTATCAGGTACCTTTGCTTGGTTCTGGTCTTCAGGATACAGTCAATCACATTTCTCCTACTCTCTCTTCAGTGTGTAATGCCACCAAAACTCCTTACTCAGCTTCACAAGAAAGTAATGTTCTGTTTTTCTTTAATGTGAAGACAGTTCATGCTAAGGGCCAATAGTCAGATATTTCCCTTTGCAAATATGCACCTGTATGAAAATCAAGATGGGCTAAAGAGCAGAAAGAGCTCAGTTCCCAACACTCTTGCTGTAGATACTGGGCTGGGGAGCCAATYTTCCATGGAAAGGGGCAAAATCCCTCTGTTCTCAGAGAGTGGGAAGCTGAATATTTTTCTTTTAGGAACACTTTAGCATTCTCACTTGCTGCACAGCTCCTGCATCATTTTATATATCTACATATTGATGAGTCAGCAGCAGTGTCAAAGGCATTTTCCCCCTCAGCTTCAATATATCCAAACACATAGTAAAATGCCTTAGCCAGTAGGAGATTGGCTCATTACTGCTGAAAGAAGGCGAGTTCATTGCTTTGCAATCCTTCTTGAGGAAGGAGGTACATATGACTTTTCATGGCTCAGAAAAACAGCAGGAAAAAATGATTTTGCTGCATGAGGAAGTGACCTGCCCTAGATATATACCATCTCAAAATGTGATGACTTCTCTCCCCCTCTGAATTCAACACTGTTGGTCAGAATGCTGGAAATGGGAAGGGAAGAAGGAAGGGGTGAATTCAAGATCTTTCCCCACTGCATAGCAGAAAGATGCCGCTTGCCTCCACCCCAGACAAGGCCTGTGGAAAACCTTGCCCGCAGAAAGGCATCAGGGAGTATTTCAGAGCTCTTACTGCTCTGCAGTGCACACAGATAAGAAAATCTTACCCTAAATGTGAAAAGAAAGACTACAATGGGGGAAAAAACAACTACCCAACAAAAAACTCATACAGCCACCAGAACTATGTTATTGAGGATGCTATTTGTCATCTGCTGTATAATAGAGTATACGTTTTGAAACTAGCTGGCAATTCCATTTCATTCACTTCTTCTCTTTCCTATTCCACAAGTGTCATTGAAAGTAAGCAGCAAAGTCACCCTCTTCATGAATTTCTCAACCTGAAATGCTCTCCTGAGGATGGTTATCCTGCTGCTGTGTGATCTAGGCTGGGAGCCTGCACGTACGGAATTAAAGAGAACTCTATGAATCAAAGCTGTGAGACTTGATACTGAGGGATATAATGAACACAAGAGCATCTGAGACTCCATCCTGCTCCCAGGAAATGAGCAGCAAGGGTCTGATTCTGATTTTGCTTATCTAGCTATAAATCAAGAGCAGCTTCATTGAAGGCAGAAGAACATACATCAGTAAAAAGTGAACAAGCAGTTTCTCGTATCAAGCCACTAAACTCCCAACATAGTATGCATTATATTTAGCACAAAACACTGTCCCAACTTGACTTTGCCTGTGGGGTCATTCTGGGAGAACATGCTGGAGGGAAATGTTCAAAGTGTGCCTTGGAGAAAAATGGTTATGCTACTGTGGAGGAGTGGGCTAGCAGAGCCTACTGAGCCCCCACCAACTGCCCATCTGCAGGAAAAAAGAAACAGATCTTTCTCATAGCCACAACTAAATAAGAGTACTTTTCTCCCTGTGCTGTACTGCCAGCTCCCTTCCAAGTCTGCAGCTGGCTGAGTTCTTTGATGAACAGATAGCTATGATGAAAGCTATTAATTGCTGCCATAAAAACTGATGCATGTATGAACACTCTTTATGCAAGCTAAATAGAAGGAACAGCTGAATATCCCTTTGTACAGTGAGACGTGAAACAATACAGACCATCGAAGCCACAACTGGGTCATATTGACCAATGGATTTTCACAAGGACTGGTTAGAATTGCAATGGCAGATAAATTAATTAGTTGCAACAGAGTGTAGCAGAGGGATACTAGTAATCATGGCTTGGGGGAAAAAAAGAAATGGCATTTTTGTTAAGGCACAGTACTCATCAGAATGGGAAAGCTGAAGTTACATGAAATAAAATTGCCCACTTCTACCAGAGTAAAGAATACATGATTTTGTGATGTTCTTTGCAAAAGGGATTTCTCCAAAGAACATCATCACTACCAGAGAAAATAACTGTGTCCTTACCTTATCACCTCTTCCTCTTTTTAATGAGAATTGCCTGGCAAAGCACCATACACTGGGTCACAACTCTGCCCAAAGAGGATTTGTGTTTAGGTAGTGGTTCAGTATGAATTGGTACCTACTATTACTGGGCGTTATACGGACCACTAAATGAAAAACGGTCCCTGCCCCAATTAACTTTTAAATCACTTCACAACTCCTTTCTTTACAAGCTAAAAGACAGAGCAAGATGCAGACTCTTGTCTTGCTGCTTTGGTTTGTTTGTTTTTATTCCCCTTCTGAGGGCTTTAGGGAGTGTGTGTCTGCTAAGTATTTCTGCAGCTGTTCAAAAGCAATCTTATTGCACAATACAGTGTCTGAATAATTGTCCCAGGTGACTATTAAAGTCTACTGCTGCACCATAAAATCATGAGGAGTAATCTTGCACCACAGCAGAAAATACCCAACAGCCAACCCTGCAGAGTGTCATTCCTGTTAGCAGAGAGCTACTGCAACCAAGTAAAGATTCAGGAAGACAGAAAGAGCAAAAGAGCACAGGGAAGGCTCTACACCTTAAATTGTTCTTTTTCTTGCAAACTAAGCAAAAGTTGCTGATTGTTAAATATTGAATTGTCTGTATTCATCCCTAGCCAATTGAAGTCAATGGGCTTACATCAGGGATGACTTTAACCCATTGCATGTGAAATGTCTGTCTTTTCATTTCCCTTTCCCTCTCCGTCTCCCTCTCTCTTTTATACACTGCAGTAGAGGAACCCCTTTAAAGCCTAATGTATGGTAATACAGTTTAATTGTGGTTGGTTGGCCTGTTGAGGATAAACATACTGGTTCCAACTCATTTTGCTGACTCTAAGCTTGGCTCAGTACAAACAGCTGGGAGAGAAGAGGTTGTTAGTGACCATAGCTGTGCTACCTGGGAAGTCTCTGCATACTGCAAAGGTATAGGGCCTCTTAGAGTAGGCCCTATAATTGTAGATAACTGTTTTTTTTAAAAACAGTGATGTTTGGTGCACACTGACTACAACTATGCACCATTACCCGTTAAATAAGAACAACCTGGAAACAAATTTAAAACAAATTTAACTCCCAGATAAACAGACTATGGGCACTCATTCCTCATGGAACAGAAGGTACTAACTTTGCCTCATAAAACTTCTTTCCAGTTGTGAATTGGAAAGAGCTGAATTGCTTAAAGCAGGAATCCCCAGTCTTCATTTCCTTTGGCATGATAACACACGATAGCAGGGGCCTCTATTTCCTCTTCTCATATCCTCTTCTCAAACACTTCTACAGAATCCCACCCCACAGTCCTATCGCCAGAACAATGATACACCCCAGTGCAGAGCTGGCTACCAACAGCTCAGGACAGTAGCTAAAGACAGGTGATTATTATTAACACCTTGCTTACATGGAGCACTTAAATTTTTCCTTGCAGATAGTTACTCCTCAATAATAACCACTTGAGCAGCAGTCCACCTTTCCTCTCCCTGCTTCAGCTCAGATAAGAATGTCCAAAGAGGCAGACAAGCTGCTCATTCTATTAGCTAAACATGACTCACATCCCATCAGTGACACACAAATAGTGAGTTAAGAAAATCCAGTTTTAGGTGATTAACAATGAGCAACAGGTCCATTCAGCCTATTCACATGCATCTGTGATATGAACCCAGTTAAGATTAACAGTGACCAACGGTTTATACCATCATAGAGCTGTGTAGCACTCCCATGAAAAAATGAGCTTGCTTCAATCCACAGAGCCTAGTTCTTTCACTGTCTTACATAAATACCTACATTTACGTATGTATAGAAAGCACAAAGTATGATTTGGGAGCACTTTAAAAGTTAACTTTACCTAGCTGCCCACAGATATAAAGGTATAAAGCAGTAAGCCCTTTTGTAACAGCAGTTATTGATTAGTCTTTTTAGTGCACCAGCAGTCAGTCCAGGGCTAATGATTTGAAATTAGTTGAAACCAGTTTTAGATTCTTCCTCGTCAGAAAAGTAAGTCTGACATGTAAGATTGTCTTTCATTGAGGTATTGCTCATGTTCTTGGGTTTTAACTCATCAGTCTGAATTTTAGAAATAGGATGATAGGACACTCATTCATGAGTCTAAGATCATCATTGCTGAATAGCACAATTTAATGATTTTCCTGTGCACCACTGAATTATGCCTCAGTATCATCCTGTGAAAGCTGATACTAGTGTTTTGGACAATGAGGAAGAAAGCTTGGATGTGAGTTAGCAATGGTGCAGCTGATATGAAGCTGTACTTGTGCAGATTGGCTTTATGAATAGATAAAGGATTTCAAGCTTGCAGTTGTACCAATCACAAAGACTTGAAAATTCACTTAATTCTACCCAAGCATCTCCTAGTAACCTAGGTTTTCCAAGTTCCAGTCTGCTGTGTAGCAGATATTGTAATGGCCACAGGTGACATTTGAAAAAATTACCTACTCCTGGTATAGTTCCGGTTTGGCATAACTACATTCTACCCATCTAAAATACTGCGTGTAATTTAAGTTTCAGATGTTAGAGGGTTCTTCATTTCCCTACCTGCAAAGTCTGTTGCAGAAGCATAAAACCACTAACACTTTCTCCTCCCCCTCCTTGACAGTAGCTCTTTTCAGCCGTAAGATGCTGAAGTAATTATAACAGTCTATGAAACAATGTGGGGTTTGTGATGGGGTGCATCACGGATTCTCTTTGAAAGATTTACAGCTAACAGCAACAATGGAGTTAATGACAGAATCGCTACTTCCCCATTTGGGGCTAAATAACTGACTAGCAACAGCTCTGACAAAAGGCTGCAACACACATAGGAGTGAGGTGGTTGCTAGTGAGGCTAGGAATTACTTCTTAATTTTTGTGGCAGCTTAGCAAAAAAGTGCCTATGCAATAGACTTAGAAATCCCACCACACAAAGAGTGAGGTAAATTTGATGGGCTTATATGTATCTTGCACTCAGTGCAAAGAAGGCTGGGCTTTTTGCACCCTTGGAAAGTTGAGTAATGTGCACAGATTAGAATATTAGAAGACCGTAGTCTTAAAGAGTTGAAAAACTTGTGACAGTTTTTTTGGAGAGTGAGATTGTAAATGTCTCTTTGGATCCCTCCTGGAAGGTTTTTGTTGGTGGTGTTTCTGAAAGTGATAGCAGTCAGTAAAGACTGACCATGAATCTGAGTTGACAATCTGACCAGGATGAACATATATGTGGAACTGGGAGAGGAGGGAATTCAAAAAGAGGATGTACTAGTTTAGTTGCAGTGTAATTTCCAGAAAAAACTATAAAGTTTTTGCTTGTGTGTCTAGAATGTCTTTTCTGCAGAGATACTTTGACAACCTCTTGCTAGACACTGTTTTCCAGCTCTGTGCCTTGTCAGTAGCTCACTTAAACTGATTTTAAGCCTTCCTTGTGCCTTTGAAGTAGAACAATGACATTGCAGCAAGAAACCTTCCAGTTTGGTTTACAGTTTTAGAATTTGCTTGTGCTGCTAAAGTACAGCAGTGGTACTACAGCAAGGAAAACCTATCTTTACTAGACTCTTTTAATAGTGCCTTTGATGAGTAAAACATTAATGTCTTAAAATCCATTTTACTTTCTATAGTTTGTCTCCTTTCTGGACCTTGTTCAATCTGTGATATGAAACTTGATAGCTCATTCTACTTGTATAATGAATATTCTCTTTCTGCTTCTTCGGTGTTGTTTTAAAAGGTCACATTTTGTTCTGCAAACTGTATTTAATGTTTAACAAATAACTCTTCTCATTGGATTAGTTTAAAAGTAACTTACTACGGTGTTTGCACAAATCTGTCTTACTGACACATCTGAGCACTATAATGACATTGAATCTCTCATGGCCTTTAATGATATGAAATATCTTGCTTTCCTAACAGAAACAGCTGTAAAAATGGAGTAACATCACAAGAACTGAGGTTAATGCCCTTTTCTCTTCTCTTCAGTAGAGCATGGGACTTAAAATACCTCACCACATATGCATTACTGCCAGCTGCAAAGATGGTTCTGTGCTGCTGACATATTTTCAGAAGCAAGACAGTTGCTGCAATATGCACATGCAGTGAAACAGTAATCAAGACAAATAGTATTCCATGATGTGCATAAATTGACCTATGCATGCCAAAATCCCTTTCTGAGTTTTTCCTCAACCAAGTCTTTGAGAGCCAAAGTCTGTAGGGCACCAGTCTACAGATATGTGTTGGAATATTTCTTATGATACGTCCACGTACTGACTTTTGATCCTTGTGTTACATGTTCCTCGAAGCAATGGTGCTACTTAATGGAAGACAGCAAGCGAATTTAGAGGACAGCCTTACCCATTGTCTCTTTAAATGACCAGCAGGTGAGCTTTGTGGCTTTTTTAAATAATGTGTTAATGATGTAAAACTGAACAGAAAAACAGTTCCTGTGAACATATTCTGGTGGGGATTCTCTGCTCTCACTGTTTGTTGGTCACCACATACTGTGAGTGGTTGCATAAATTATACACTATTGTTTCTGTGTCATAAGTGAGTGACTGGACTTTTATAAACAACCTGAGTTCCACTACTGAGAATTGTTGCTCTCCAAACAACGCCATGAATAAAAACCTATTCAAATGAATGCTTGATAAAAAAAAGCAAACACAAGAATTGCAAACATGTGCAAACCAATACCTACTAAACAGCTAAACAAATGCCTATGAGTCTTTTATTATTATTATCTAATGACATTGCCTAGAAGCCCTAATCTTGAACCATTTGAATGCAACCTGGCTAGGTCTGTGCAAACACAGAGCATTTCCTGCCTTAGAGCCCTTACAACAAGAATGCTGTTTTGTGCTGCAGCTTGTAAGTTTGTTAAAATGAAGAACAGTTAAGACATATTTAATGAGTTAAGACAAATGTAAGTATGTTTTGATGAAACTGTTAATGATTCATGGTTATGTTGCCTCAGTTGTTATGTCTGTTCTTGAATATATTATCTCCCTAGCTTCATGGTAATTCCTCTCCATATTTAAATCTTTATTTTAATCAAATCCATGTCATTTTCACATGTCCATTTTTCTTCCCTTCTGTGTATTTGGGATTTCAGTTTTGGTTTTGTCCTTACAAATCATCATGACTGAACATACTAGAAGAGAAACACTGGATGTATACAGATTTTGGAGTTATAAGCTGAACCAAAAGGCTGCTTATGCCGCAGAAGCCTTCACTGAGCCAGTAGGAAGCCTTCCTAACTGAACAAAGATCCTTGCTGGCTGTTTTTGAAGCAGTTCCCCAGATACCCTAGATAGCAGTTTCAGATCTTCTGAAGTAGAAGCATGTGAATCACAGTTAAATTATATAGGTGTGTCAACATTTGATAGAGCAAAAGTACTTGCTAACCGGGGGGAGTAGGTTTTAATTGAGTAGCACAAAAACTGACGGTGGTCTGTTATACTAAACATTCTGTAAGACTTTTCTTTTGGCATTTAGACAGGATGTCAGATTTTAGGTTAAAATATGTACTGAATCTTACAGTGTTCATGATTTATTTTACTTTATAAATCATTAGTTGATTTAATGCAGGAAGCATTATTTGTCAGTTTTACAGAACAGCTGTTGTTTGAGGAAACAACTAATTTATGTTAGCAAGGTGGTGATGAACAGAAGCTTCAGGTGTGGAAAATATATTATCGATACACTCTTTACCAGTTCAATTATGGTGAATAAATGGAGACACGGATGGAGACAGAATGGAACAAGGCTGATCAATATACGCTTCTCCCTTGCCTTCCTTGTAGTCAAAAGGGGATGATTATACTTATCTGACCTTATCGGGCAGTATCCATTCCTTGGTGGAGGTTAAATGAAAAACTCTTGTATTCCCACTTCTATGCTGACCCTAAATTTGTGTCCTGATTCTATTGTCTCTGGCTGTACGGACAGTTTTTCAAGTCAATGGGAAAACTGTCATGAAAAAGAGCTGCTCACATGAATGAGGTTTGCAAGATCAAGCCCTTCATGATCAGTATAACCCTGGGCATTGGGCTGAACGGCATCCCTGATTTACAAGAGTAATCCTATTAGCATCAAAGGGACAATTCACATGAGTGAGGACTGTGAGAACGAGCCCCTCAGGAGCAACTATCACCATAGTTATGTATCTAACCTCACTTAGATCACAGCAGTTTTCAAATGTTGTACAGACACTTTATGCTGCTACTGAACTTTTAAAAGAAAATGGACCTTGAGCACAAGTTCACTTCTGCCTTATTGACTACAGCCCTGGTTTTGCACCCTACTTACAGACACTTCTCCCCCCGCAATCTTAAGTGGTTCAGGGTTTGCAAGAAATATGGGCTCCTGTTTTCTTTTTCTTTCTTTTTTTGTTTTCCTTCTTTCCCTTCTTTGCTTTCTCTCTCCTCCCTCCCTCCTTCTCTCCCTTCCTTAGAATTACGGGAATTAAACAATGGTAGGAAAAAATTAGTAAGGTGTTGGCCTCAAAACTCTAAGGCTGTGAATGTATAAGCTTTCTCAATTTCAACTGTTTTTTTTAAGATTGCATATATCAATCTAAAATTCCATAATCCATAAAGCTGAAATGAGAAATCCAAAGGAAAGGATGATTTTTGTAGAATTTTTGGATGCATTTCTGCTTCTTTTTATATTTACAAATCTAATGAAAATGGTCTTTCTCCAGGCTTTTTGGTATTTCCAAGTCTAGTTCTGAGAAGTGCATATAAAACAATCACCAACTTTTGTTTTCAAGTATAGTAATGGGAGTTTAGTTTAACTCTGTTAACTTACCTTCTTTTTAAACTGGCTCCAGATATGAGTTAGTTTGAAAAAAAAAAAAGAAGGTAACAGAAAATCATTATAGTTATATTGTAAAAGCACTAATCATGGCATGTGATTGGGCTATATTATGCGTTAGGTGGTGTACAAATATGCATGAAGATACAATTTCTGCCTTGAAATAACAGTTATGAGCCCCAGAAATGTTTCCTGTTTTTTTATAAATCCATTCCCTGGGAAAAGAAAATCTGCAAAATTTGCACCCTCTTGCCCAGTGTAGTTACTCACGCTCATTCAAGTTGTTCTGGTGACTTCAGTGGAAATACTATTTGCTGTGTGCTTAGGGAGAACAAAGGTTGTGGCGAGTCCAACTTTTATAACCAGGTTTAAAAATGGTTTTGATTCTGATGTCCTTGCTCTAATGAGTTATCTCACGTCTGACGATTAATAAGAACAGTCACAGAAGATCTGCAAACACAGGCACTTACCTGGTGGCATGAAGCATGCAAATGATGTCCATGATGCTGAACATATGTAGCTAAGACTAATTTTCAGTAGTGATGCAGCTTTAAAAATTGTCTCACTTTCTTTCTACATATCTTATTTCTGAAATCTTTACTGCATAGCCGAATAAATTTGTCTATATTTTTATCAGTCTTTTTTGTTATGAGCTTTTTAGTCAAAAACTTTGTTACAGTTGTGAGGAAGAGAGTCAGGATCAGTGTCATTTTCTTTGAAGAATCAGTAAGAAGTTTTAATGTCAGGTTTTCTCCTTTCTTCACATTTTAGCGTGCTGGCAGAAAACATCCATGGCCAATCCTGAAGTTCCCTTATTTTGTTATGCTTTGCAGAACAAAAAGATGCATACAAACTGTGACAGCCCTGACGGTTTAGCAATGCAAACATTTTTGCCTTTGGTAAAGGTTCAAACCCCCCAAAACAATTTAGGTGCCCACAGCAGTGAGCTTCAAAGCACTTTAAGTAATGCTTTAGATAAGCGCTCGGCCCTCCTAGGAGCTTGCGTGGCCAAGGTACACGGGACGCTTGTAATGAAGGTGGGCTGGGGTTGCGACCTTCGGTTTTTCTCCAGGATTTTAACATTATCTCGAAGTCCGAGGATGTTCAAACTAGAGGGTTTGTTTGTTGTTTCTTTGCCCGTCCTTCCCCGCAGTAGGCCGCGCGAGGCCCGAGGCCTGAGCTACGCGCACACGTTTCCTCCCCGAACAAGCCCGGGCACGCGCAGCCATGGCGGCAAGTGCGGCGCGGCCCGGGGAGGCGGGGCACGAGGGGGAGGGCAGGGCAGGCCGGGCCCGGCCCGGCCGGGGCGGGGGCTCAGTGGCGGCCGGCAGCAGCGGGGCTCGGCGCGGTGCCTGCGCGCTCCGAGGGGACCGGGCGAGGTGCGTGAGCGCTGCGCGATGGCGGCCGGGCCGGGGGCGGCGCGGCGCGGCGGGAAGGGCCCCGCTGTGGCGGCGCGGCGCTTCCGGGCGCCCGGCCGCCGTGCGGGCCGCGGGGGTGGGGAGCGGGGCCTGGCTCCCCCGGAGGGCACACCAGCGTTTCCCTCGGAGAGTTTATTTATTTCATTCTCTCTCTCTCTCTCTCTGTGTGTGTGTGTGTGTGTGTGTGTGTGTGTGTGTGTGTGTGTGTGTGTGTGTGTGAGGGAGAGGGAGAGGGAGAGGGAGAGAGAGAGATCGTTGAGACCTCTTGCCCCGCGGTTTGAGCGGCAGCGGGTGGGTGGGCGCGGGTGGGGTTGACCTGGTGCCCGGTACGGTCTGACGGGGCTGCTCTGTGCAGGGTCKGYGCCCCCCCCCCAAAAAAAAAAAAAAAAAAAAAAGTTTGTGAAAACCCTGAGGTATTTTACAGAGGGTTTGGCCCATTAAACTTTGCTGTGGTGTCGCTCCTTTGGGGACCGATGTAGGCAAGGCAGGGAGACACTGCCTGCGGGCACCGCAGCTGCGCGCTTGGCGCTTGCTACCACCGACTTCCCCAGAGAGTACAGTGAGGCACAGCGCAGGGGCAGCCGCCCTTGAGGTTATGCACACGCGGTGAGTGTTTGCAAGCGCCCCACCTGGGATACCCCCGCTCGCTGTAGCCCGAGGAGACGCTCCCCAGGGTTTGGGTGCCTAAAGGTCCCACGCCGGTTTTGCAGAGTCATGGGCCTGGGCACGGCAACCGCGGGCAAAGAGTAGGACAAAGTCCCCAAAGTCTCTTTACCCATCCGCTTTGAAGGACCCGTGCCTGGGATCTAGATATGTGCACTTACCAGATCCTCGTTTGGCAGGCAGGTTTTGCCACGGAAAGGTGTTACGCATCCAGATCAGGCCATTTGTGGTTTCAGTAAAAATAGCATATCCCTTTAAACCCTATGCTGTTGTACAGTTTAGGGTTTGTTATGGCTTTTTTGCTGGGGTTAAAACTATGAATTTTTCTCCTTCAGTAAGATTTTTGATCCTGCCTTTTCCTAGTGAAGACAGGGCCTGAACTTTGTGGAAATTTGAGGAGGCTAACCCCTCCAAGTAGGGAAAATGGATTAAATGCGGTACAGTTCCAGTTGGAAGAACAGACAGAAGTTGGTGAATGGTTTCTCATGACTTTGCATGGTTCTTGGATGCATTTTCAGCATGGCTTTCATTTTCAATAAGGAAAAATGCTCTGAAGCTACGGATTTATTGTCTCTTTGTTCTGTGAAACTCTACCCAGTTTTTGGTGTGATAAAAAGTCAAAAATTACAGTTTCTGTTCCCTCCCTAGTGCTTCCTTAGAAAATCTTTGCTGAATCGCTGGTTATCTCAAGAACTGCTGCACTGTAATGCGAGAGAAAAGAGTTGTATTGAATTTCCCACAGTCCCTAGGCACACTGCTTGGCCCTATGACCCAGACACTCTTTTTGGATGGATAGAACCAGGAGCAAAATCCCATCCAGGTCCAGGCAAGGCTAGGTTTGTTTCACCAAGCAAGCAGCTCTTCACTACCATGTTGCCCACCTCCCCACCAAAGATGCCCTTTGGGAACAAGTGTTTTCTGCTGCAGCCAGCTGATTGAGCCTCTCTTGTTCTGTAGTAGCTGGCTCTGTTGCCTTGCTGAAGTCAACATGAGGGATCATTAGTTGTACATAATATAACTTTCTTATTTTATTAAAAGCATACTCTAGGAAATATTGAAATTAACAGTGACAAAGGAAAATTTATTTTGGTCTCAAAATGAATGAAGCAGCCAGTAGCTAAGAAATACTAGTTTTATGGATTCTTACTCACTAGATGCATGATTAAAACACTTGCTAGGCCAAAAGCCTTACACCATGCAGAGCACAAATTGAATGTATGAGAAGACGTACGCTTGGTTTTATATGGATTCAGTCCTCATTACATTCTTAACTTTATGGAGTTGATACATGATACCACTTCCATAGGATTGTGGTTTTGGTACAATCTCATTGGAAAGACACTTCATTAGCTTAAGCCTCCCATCCTAAAAGCATAAACAGTTCTCTGCTTTTCTCTTGTTACAACTGACTTTGAATTCAATCTTTGCCTATGAATTGTGCTAAAACCAATTTTTAAGAATTAGGTCTGAAAGAAAAAAACATGCATATATAATTGGCTTTGATCACAAGTTATAGCTGGGAGAGAAGATACTGGTTAGTTTGGAAGCTGAAGTGCAATTATAATTGTGTTATTTTATGAAAAAGGTAGGCAATAGTAATTTTCCACTTCAACCATTAAGTTGGGAAAACAGTTTTATAAGTATCTCATCACACACTTTTTATCCAGTAATTGTTTAGGGAAATTCACTAGTTAAAATGTATTGGTCTAAGTGGTGGTATTAGAAAAGTGTACCAGTTTCTATAACTAAATTTGCTTTGTGCAATCATGTTAAATATTTTGGTGATTTATATTTTGACAGTTTAATAAGCACTTACTACAAAAGAGAAAAATTAACTGGTAGCATAATTTCTAATCTTAAGATATAACATTATGTCATTGTGAAAATAAACTGAAGAAAAATAAATTTATTTGAAAATAAATGTTTCACACAGGAAAAATTGTGCTGTTGCTGCAGTGATGCTAAAGAAAGCTATTCTGACAGTTTTGTTGCTGTACTTTCGATTATTGTAATGTTAGTCTTTTTTTTTTTTTTTTTAAAGGTCGTTTGTGAGAATTGGAGAAATGGCTAAACTGACCCAACTAATTGACAATGAAGTCTTCCGAGCTTATGCTACCTATACGACTATTGTTCTTCTGAAAATGATGCTAATGAGTTTTATAACAGCATACTTCAGAATCAGAAGAAAGGTAAGAAACTGAATACTAACTGGTAGAATAGAGTGAAATTTCTGTTAAAATTTGGAGGTATCAGAAATGCTTCTTTTCTTTTCAGCTTTCAAATACTGATGCTTTCCATGTTGGGTTTTGTGGGKTTTTTTTTCTCCCTCCCCTGATGATGTTCTGGGTTTGGCCTATTGGTGCTGTGTCAGCACCAAATGGAGAATGTCTTCTATCTAATTATGAGACTGTCTCTTACAGTTGCATTTGAGTTATTCTATCCTTCCAAAGCAATTTTATTCTTTTTAAATAAGAATTTTTCCTAACTGTAATTTTCACTGTATTGCGCAGAATGCTGGTGTTGGGGGTACCCAATTTAAAAAGCAAATAAAGTGTGATATGGAGCCATGTTAAGTGAATAAACTGCTAGTAGGGTCAGGAGAGGGAACATGAATTGGATTTTTATGCATTTCTCGGCCTGTCATCCAGTAATTTTAAAGCTCTTTACATTTCCTAATTGTTTTAGCCTTTTCATTTCAGGTAGGTCATTATAAAAAAAAAAAATCATTTTTTAGAATGAGAAGTGGGCTAAAAGTTTACATGGATTGAGAAGGAGGCTAGACAAGTATATGAGAGATGCACTGAGTTTTACTAAATAAAACAGAAACTGCCTCTAGCTTAGGAGAGAGTGCTGGTGGGACACGTCATGTGTTTGCCCTGTTCTCCGTCTTCTTTAGGCATCTGTTAATGGCCGCTGTTGGAAACAAGGTCCTGGGCTGAAAGAACCCTGGGTTTGTCTCCTATGGTTCTTCTTGTGAGAACTGCATGATGGTGTGTGCTTCAAGGATTTTGTTGCAGTCCTGTTGTAGAAATGTTGCTTTTTGTTTTCCCTGGGTGTAAGGGAACCCCTCAGAATGATTCTGTTGTTCATGATGTTAGTCAGTGCCTTTTATTATGAGGTCCTAACAGCACAGTGTTTGAGCTACTGCTGATTTCAGATAGCTCTCTAGGTGTTTGGCACAGCTGAAAATTGAGCCTAGTATAGCACACAGATTGTGCTGTATTTTCCAAATAGATCCTAGATTTCTGTGTCTTAACCTTACTTACTTTTGCTCTTGCAAAAGCAAATCAGCTGTACTAGTCCTGTATGTAGATCCAATGAAGTCAGGTATTAATGTTCATATTGTGTTATTGTCCATATGTATGCAGACGACAATAGGACCTTCATTAATTTGGATTTTCTTCTGACGGATAGTAGTATTGTGAATGGACAAATTACTGAAGTCACTTTTATTTTCTATTTAATGCAAAAAAAAGTCTTTAAAAGAGAAAATAGGCAACAGTGAAGAGTTAAGAAAAATGGAGGAAAGCAGTGAGCTGAGGGAAAGAAAACTTCACTGATGCTGATACTGTTAACATGTCTCCAGAGTTGAGGACAAGAATATTTCACAGAAAGGGAGCAAGGCTACCTCAGAAAGCAATCATGTAGCTCTCTTAAAATCAAAAAGTATCTTGGCTGTATAGCCAGGACAGTCCAAAGTATCTTGCCACAGATGTTACCACAGATGTTACTGCACATGGTAACAAGGAGAGATCTATTACAGTCTGCACTAACTGGAGTATGTGGTGTTTTCATACAGTGTCTTAGGGTATTTGGAGGTAAAAGGGTAGTATAATTGGCAAGATTGGTACCTATGAAGAAAGGAAGCAACTTATTTGGTCATAAACGGGGATGGGAGTAAGCCTCTTGGATGCTGTTGCTGTGTGACTTCTGAAGAAGGAAGGGGTCCAAAAGGGCTTTAAGATAATTTGTCAGGAATAGTGAAAAAGAGACTCATTCAGTACTAACAGCAGTTCTACTTTCCAGTTCCTGATTCTCCTCAGCCCATTGGAATTGCTTCAGGTTGAGTATCAATCGCCGTCCATGTTTGTCAATCTTTTTATAAGAAGGCTTGATCTATATGCATAAATTGCATTACAGTAATTTGTCAGTATGCAAGCCATGTATAGGTTAGGTTCAAGAATTCGGTAATGCACTGAATAAGGTATTATTCCCAGTGCATTTAACTTCAGGTAAGTTATGTGAAGTTAGAGGCATTAGTAAAAAGAGTGACCTTTATATCAAGCTATCAAGCTCCCTTGACTAGAAGAAACATTCTTGCTTCTAATGTGTATTGCGTGTTTGTGTTTCAAATAGGCATTTGCCAACCCAGAAGATGTAGTATCATTTGGTAAAGGCGAGAGTGCTAAAAAATATCTGCGAACTGATGTAGATGTTGAACGTGTGCGCAGGTAAGCATGGGAGTCTATCAAAAATTATTATTAAATAGCATTTAATACTAAATAAGGGAAATAATTTCACCCTGTTCTCTTTGGCAAACCTATGTGTTTTTTGTGTTGCTTTATGTTGTAATCTTATAAACTAATTTGTCTAAATGAACAAACTATTCCCYATTCAAATGGTCAGCATGCATACTGAAATAATAAATCATTGTTTGGCTATAACGGCTAACTCTTGGATAGTATTCAGTATGCATGGGGGAAGTGGTAAGAAGATTGTAAAATGTGATTGTAAATGTGATTTAGTATGAAGCAGTGAGTTATGCTAACTGTAAATCAGCTTTCTATATAACTTGAGCATGAACTGTGATGGTTGCATCTTTTGCTAAAGTGTAAAAGAAATAACAGGGGGAAGAGGAGTAAAACTACTATGAAACTCGGGGTTGTAATGAGGGCCTAATCTAGGAAATTGTGGTGAGTGGGAATTGAAGCCTGTGCTGTTTTTGCTAGATTGAATTGGGATTGCTCACTAATGTGTCAATTGTGCAGGAAAGTTGACCAGCCTTCTGGAAGAATGCTATTAATAGTATGGCAGTGTGCAACCTTCAGTGTATGTATTTGGCTCTGCAAGATTCACAACAGAATGTAAACTGTATTTCAGTGGACTAAATGTTGCAGCTTATTAAATTTTATTTGTGGTAAAAAAATTTCTGTTACCAAAATCATATCTTTGGAGTTGCTGTTTGATACACTGTTTGATTATACCTGTGCTAACAAGGGGAGCTTTAATGTCTTAATGTTTTCCATATCTTATTCTTTAGTGAAGCTAACAGTTTGTTTGCTGTATATGTGGTGGGGGTTTTAGGGTTTTTTTTTTTTTTTTTTTGGTACCAAACTTGAATGTGAATGAACTGCTCTCTTTAAAACCTCCATTGGGGAAGATTTTGAAAATAAGTACCAACTCTGATTTCAAAACAGTGCATCCTTGAAAATGTAGATGTTTGTAGTTCCATGAAGTCTACTATATTTATGTATTTCTCTCCTGGATTAAAATCTCAGAAAGAAGAGTCTAATCTCAGTGGGCAGTAAAAATGCTCTGAATTTTCCTTTTCCCCCCTCCTGTGCTGTTCAGGGAGTCGTTAATTGTTTAATTCACTGCTGTTAAAAATGAGCACTTTTTGGTGAGGAGTCATTCCTTTCTATTTGTAGTTTCTAAAAGGACAAAAAAAATCGATACTAACTTTACTACCAGGTACCTTTTTAACTTGCAATATTACCTTAGGAAAATGACAACTACCTCTCAGAGTCATTGACAGATCAGATTTTTAAAAGACTCTGTTCTTAAATCCTGTGCAATTATTTTGCAGAACTGTTGAGACTTCCCCAGAACTATTAACTCAGCCTGGTTCTAGTGACCCCACTGGTGTTGCAACATCTTTTTTTTTTTTTTTTCTCACAACAATACCTCCTAATGCGTGTTTACTATATCTTCTTTTGAAAGCTTCATAGCAACAGAATGTCATATAGATTTAAGCATGGCTTGCTTCTCTTCTGTATAAGTGACTGGGATTTGTTGCATTTATAGATAGGAAGAGACACTGCTTTCTTCATTGTATTTGTTTGGAAAAACTCAGTTGCAGGAGGATGTTTTTGCTTGTAATGATAAATGCGTTCAAAAAGCAGCGGCAAAACAGCACTATTATCTGTTTCTATTTGGCACTGAAATTTGACATAATTAGTAAGGCTTAGAAGTTGTTTCAATGAGCAAATTTGGCTGGATTATAATTTATCTAAAGAGGTAAAGGGAGCAGGGAAAGTTCAGGAAGAGGTGTGGAAGAATACCTCAAGATCAGGAGTTCAGTCTCAACACATTTTTAGTAAATTATGTTATGGTTTCAAAATTCAAACATTTTTCAGCTATTTTAGTGCTTAGTAGTGAAGAAAACGAACCAAAAGAGTAACTCACAACTGCTAGATGCTTCAAAGTAACATTCTTCAAGATGACTGAATTTCCTGAAGTTTTGATAGAAAAATAAAAGTTTTTTTGCTTTGAAATTCACTATGGAAGTGGAGTCCAAAAATGACATTGGAAACTGTCAAATACAGCAAGAACAAAATGTATTTGTAAAATTCTCTCTTTTTTTTTGCATATAATGCAAATTGAATATTGCTGAGTACTGTTCTAAGTTAAACTGTATATACAACACAGAACATTAACTTCAAAATTAAGAATAGATAAAAAGATAGGAGAAATGTCAGGACTATGCAAGTGAGAGCATGTTTCGTATTTTCTTTATGGAGGCTACATGCTGAGTTTATAGATTTGGAATAGACCATCTGGGCCAAGAAGTCTAGTACTTGCAGTCACAGTCATCCAGGTAATTGATGTTCAGTTGAGAGAGGTTATAAGAAAATTCCAGCTGTGTCTCTTCCTCCCTTTCCTTTCCTTGCATCCCTGTCCACCAAGATGCAGTCATACACCTGATGCAAGTCCCCAAATATTACCATGATTCTCGAGAAAAGCCTGAGGCCTTTGATGCAGAAGATCAGAAGCTCAAAAATACAGGGTGCTGCAAGAGACAGCAGAGCAATGTCAGGTGAACATGACAAAACCATCTGAGGAACTGAATTAAGTCCCACACTGCAGGGAAAGGCAGCGGTTGTGTTAGGACCTTAACAATAGCATTCTTTGAAGATACTAAAAAATAATGAGGCTTGAAGTGGTTTGTTCAACAAAATTTAACACTATAAAACAACTCTGCTTCTTTCCTCAGAGGCCACCTGAATGACCTCGAAAATATTGTCCCATTTCTTGGCATTGGACTGCTGTATGCTCTTAGTGGCCCTGAGCTGTCCACAGCCTTGCTGCATTTCAGGATCTTCGCTGGGGCTAGGATCTTGCACACTATTGCGTACTTGACTCCTCTTCCCCAGCCTGGCAGAGGTTTGTCTTGGGCAGTCGGGTGTGTGGTTACCTTCTCAATGGCATACAAAGTGCTGAAGACTGGGCTGTACCTGTAACGGAGCCATATCTTCTGTGTATCGTTCGACATTCCACGTGAAGTTTCCAGCAGCGTGTGTTGATATCTTGAATGAGCCATTGTAAGTTTTACATGGTGACTAGAATTCAGTTTTTAACAGAGGTTTTTCATTCCTGTTTAGAAATATTTTGTTTTAGAGGGGGGGAAAAAAATCCTTCTCCCTATATTCCCTATTCTTGGGCTGCATTGCCAAAATATTAGATTGAATTTTCTTTGTGATTTGTCAAGTGCTTATGATTCTAAACATACGATGATGCTGTATTGATAGCATGTGTGGTAATTTTCTACAGATGCACTATTTTTGGCTGTATCTCTGAAGTCTAAATCAATAAAGACAAGAGAAAAAAAAGTGTTTGTATTTTTGTTTTCATTTTGACTCTTCTAACTGCAGCCAGCAAATAGAATGTCACTATATATCAGAAGGAGATTCCAATCATACAGTTCTTTGAAGAATATTTACCTTAATAATAAGATATAGCAGGTGATGATAGGCTTTTTATAAAGAAACTTTGATGAAATTGTTGTTTGTATAATCCACTTTGGGATTAAAAACCCAAACCACAGCAGTTCCATTTTTCTCAGTTCAATAGATTAAAAAAAAAAGCATTTGTGCTAAATTCTGTTTAGTTACACTGGTGAAAATTTGAAGTAATTCTTTTTGTTGAAGTTGCTCCAAATCTAGGTTTTGTAACTGGATAAAGTGTGGGTACTTTGTAGAGGAATTTCTTTCTTTTGGATGAATTCAGCATAAAATGAGTGACACCTGCAAATGTATATACCAGGAAATTCAGAAGTGAATATATAATTAGCTTCTATGTCATACTGCRTTCGTAAATATGTTGCTGATAGAAAATTTTGCTCTTTGCTTATATTTTTCTATAATGTAATGTGTTAGTTTGAAATACTTTCTTTAAAGATTCTTTCTGGTCTTTTTCCTTTGTTTGTTTTTGTAGCTCTGGTATAAATAATAGCAATAGAGTTCAAGAACAAAAATAACCCAAGAAAGACTTTATATACAGTGAGCTGGTCACTGAATAGTCTCTGATTTTTGCCATTTGAAACTTATGTATGTCTTGCATCTGGTTTTCCTTTGTGCTTTTCTGCCCCTGAAGCTGTTCTGTTAGATTTTGCCATTCCAAGGACAGCCCAGAGAGGGGCTGAAGAATTCTTTCTGCTGCCTCTGAATGCCAAAGGCTTTTCTATTCTTTTTGCATGGAAGTTGTAGTGCAAGGCGTATCATAATAGGGCCTACATATATAACCACAGTTGTGAGATAAGTCAGTGAAAGCTCAAGTATTACACTAGGCTGTAACTGGGAAGGCTGACAGGAGGAGTCAAAAAGGACACAGATAGACTGGTTTAATCCGAAGAAGGATGATTTTATTGCAATTTAAGGATAGTGTTTAAATCATGTCCACTAAACAAGGGAAGTGGAGGACTTGGATTCAACAAGTGAACACTAATTTACCAAGAATTAGATCTAACTAGTGAGTGATATAATGAAGAGATGGATCCTCTAGAAAGAGGATGCTTCAGAGAGGGATTAAAAGTAGAACACTGTGGAGCTTCAGTTCCTGAGATGGCAAAATAAGCACGCATCAGCACCACTTTATTACCAGGGAGTCCAACAGGAAACACAGACTTTTGCGTTTCTTCTCCTTGCACCTTTTCTCCACCACACCCTACCTGTGCTGTTTTCCTCCAGTTCTTTCTTCCACTGTTACCTTTTCCTGGGATCTTGGGACCAGCCCCTTGGATGGTGCAGTTGTAACAAGGTAAGATTGCGCAGTCAGCTCTTCCTAGCTTGAGAATGACTAGTGATGGAGAGAGGTGGCCAGACCTGTGCATTGGACTGGGGCCTAAACCAATAGATGTCAGAGTCAACTTGCTGTCTCAGATTGATCTGCCTGTGACTACCCAGTCTCCTTATATCTAAATGCCACCAACTAAAGCTGTATTTCCCTCACCCCCTTGTAGTTGCCTCTTCTTTCCAGCTGTGTTTTTCTATCCATTAAAAAAAGGGAAAGTAGCCATCATAGTCAGAGGGATCAGTTAGAAATTCAGCAGCAGAGCTAGTGCTTTCCGTTAGCATTAAAAATGCTCTTTTGGTGAAATGAGAGACTCTGAGTATCAGCTTTCTAACAGAGGGATTCTTAATAGGCTTTTATCCACTTAATTTCAAATTTTTTTGATTCTTTTTCTTTCTTGATTCATTTCCAAACTTTTGAATTTTTCTGGTATGCCTGCAGTAGGACTAAGAAGGCATAGTTTTCTGTATTCAAATCACCCAGTTGTTTAATTGTATAACGATAACACCTTAAGTCTAAAATTGAGATCTAGTTAATTAACAGACATGTTAGTTAGGATGTCAGAATGTCACAAATTGTCAAGCAGGAGTGATGCAGTCTAGTTGCCATTGCCAGACATATTCAGAAGCAGCATTTTCAACTCCTTTTGTATCAAGCTTCTGTGCGGAAATTTAATTCTGAAGAGAAATACCTGGAGCCTATCTTTATTTCTGTGACCTTACATTTGAAGCAAAACTAGTTTTAAATTCCTTCCATTTGCTCAATGGTATCAAAGCCCTGAACATATACTCGCTATATGCTGCGAAGTAGAAAAAATAAACAGAAACCCTTAGAAATACCTAGAGTGATTCAATATTATTCAGTGTTTCTCTTGCATTTATTTTAAACCTATATTTTTTTTTCCCTTGCTCCCAGAAATACCATCTGTGTATCTGGGTGGGGTACATGCTCAATCTGTGAAATCTGCCTTACCAGCTTCAGTGAAACTCTGACTTCCAGCTCTATGTAAGCATTTTATAGTGGCCCTTTTACAATGGCTTTTGCATTTCACCAGGCCTTATGTTAGAGATATATACTATATTTGTGTAATATCCAGTTGTTGTATAGGGATAAATATAAAAAGCTAGTTTATTTTTAGGATAGCTAGTAAAGGGAAGAAAGTTACGTTAGGTGAATGTACTGCTGAACTAAACCAAATTTTCACCCTTTAAAACATGTACGTTGTCTGTTTTCTTTTTTTAGTAAGGTGTGCACTGAAATGAAATGGATGTATAGCTGTCTCTGTAAGATTTTGTGCAGTGATCATAAGTTAAGAATTCATTTCATTGGCATACCTGTGATACCTAATGCTAAGTAAAGGAGGTGAAAAATAACCATTTTTTGTTTTCACTTCTAGGTGCAAATAAATGCTTGTAGCTCCTGGAATCAATGATGCCAATTTACTAAATGACTAAACAGAAAAAAATTACCAGTATGGTCTTGCTTTTTTAGCAGATCTAAAGAGTAGTGTGAGACAGATGCCCTAGTTGAAGCTGCCATTTACTGTGGATTTAGGACTGAGATTATCAGGTTCTATTATAAATCATTAAATGAAATAATTTGTAACTCTAATTAAATGACTGACTGTTATCAGCAGGTAGACTGCTTTTGAGCTGGTGAAAGTGCAGAAGAGGGTAGTCCATGGCAGACATAAAAAAAGAGGTCAACCCAGAGTCTTGTAGGCTTCAGTTTAAAATGCTAGCTYGCTTGGCTTGATCTAGTTAGGTGATTTCATCTCCAGTGAACTTCATGGACTGCTTTGTTTTTAGAAGCATAGACATGTCAGCTACTTCTGGATTTAGATTTCAGCTCTGTGGGTGAACCCTTATGTGGCTTTGGACAAAATTACTTTGTTCTGGTTTTCATGGCTGCAGACAGCTATGCTTTGGGCAATGAATTGTTGAAAGGGTTTGGTTACCGGCAAAGAACTCTGAGCTAGGACTTGCCATTTGAGCGTGACTTCATGTCCTGTCACAACAAAATAAGTGTTTAAAACTATTGATAGTGCATTAATGTTTCCTTGAATTTTCAGAAGCAAGTGTACATCTTAACCTCACTGCCTTCAAGGTATTTATTTCAAGAAGCTGGGTCAATGTTTCTGAAAGTGATGAAATTGTAAAGACATCAAAATACAGGAGTAGGAAGGCTTAGGCTCCTAGTTCAAATCACTTGTTAGTTTTCATATTTTATAGTCACCTGAAACGTGTTATAGTCATTAATCCATGCTTAGCCATATCTCTTCCTGGTTATTTACAGAAACAAATTAAATCTAGATTTTTTTTTGTGTGTGAAAATTTGACCAAAATATGTATCCTTTCTAAAGGTAAAAAGCAAAATTTAAAAATACTCTTTTAAAAGTCATAGGAATTTTGTCTGTTTTTTTCATGTTTTTCATTCCAGTGCTGAATTTGAAGAAAAACTTTTTCCATTGCAGCTTAGACATTGTCCTGCCAACTGAGATGGAGCATCATATGCTCTGTAAAAGGTTGTGTTGACATACATTGAAATACTCTCATGTTTAAATAACTCCTGCTGTTGGGCATTTAGAAAAATATATCTTTGTGATTCAGTTTAAGTGAAGCAATGCAGTATTAATTGGATAATGATTTTCAAACTTCCAAAGCTCTATTAGTCACTCCTACACATAGATTTTTAAGGCTAGAATGGATCATTAGCTCCTCCAGCCTGACCTCTAGTGGAAAATACGCTATGGAATGGCTGCCCTTCTGCTGAGGTTAGCTTGATCAAAGTATGTCTTCCAGAAGGGTGTGAGATCTTCATTCTGAGACTTTGGGAGACATTTTGATTCTGTTTTTTCTAGGACTTCATTTCTCTCTAGAATATTTGCGTACTAAATTTAGACTTTAAAAACAGTGTAGTTTTTAAAAATTAAGACAGTTATTCAGTTATTGTAGTGCAAGGAGGAATATGAAATATTTTAAACGGGTTCTTTCCTCCTACAAAGTACCCTCCTCTTCACTCCTGTACACTTTTGTAAAAATAAAAATAACCCAAAGAGAATTTAGAGTCCCTTTCCACATGTATAAAAATATTGCTCTTCTGCTTTGAAAGTAAGCATGAAAAATGTGAAGTATAATGTCTCAACTTTATCTGTATAATATTGTTAATTAAGCATTCTATAGGAATGCTATATATTCTGTAGGAATATATGTTATAGTGAATATGCACACACTGGACTGTATTCTGCACAAAATACTTACAATGTATGATGACATAACCACAAACCTATCTATCTCATGAATTCCATAAGTAATAGTACAGTGATGGAGGAAACCCCTTGCTAGGCTCGAGTGAAGCATCCTGTTGTGGGTGCTTATAACAGAGTGAAAAGTGACAACTCAAGCACACTTTCTTCAAAGTCTGAGGTGTAATCAGGGCAGGGGGATGATGGCTAACTTATATAAACCAGTTGACCTCCATTCCTTCACAAAGCATATTCAAATAATGCACCTGCATGCCAGGTGGCTGCCCTGGCCACGAGAACAGATTTGAGTGTCATTTATTTTTATGCATTAAAATAAGTTATTTTAGTTGTAGCCGCATGACCTCCATGGATGAATGTTTTTCTCCATTAGACCTTCTTTGCTGGTGGATCCCAGTGTGCATCACTACTGATAGTTTGCATCCTTCTTTTATTTTACATCTTACACATACTGGTGGGCTTTTTGGAGAGCATAAGAAGAGGAAGTTCACGTTCAAGAAATCTCTCTGTCTTTAAAAAGATAATGAGTTTTTGTCTCATGGGTACTGCTCATCCAGTGAGAGGGAATAAATTCAGGAGGTAGTAGAAGTCCTGCTGAAACAGTAAGGAGGAGAAAAAGAAAGGAAGGAGTGACAGGAGGGAAATGTTTTAATGACAGCGCAGCCCTGCATCAAGTAGCAAACTGCATGTAATACTAGTATTTGAAGACTAGTAGATTAGGCATTCTAAGAGAGAGGCAGATAGCATTCTGCTTCTACAGTTTTATTTTGTAAACTGGTTTTATTCTACCCAGTTGAAATTATTTTTAAGAATGTTTTTCCTTGTACATCCAATCATTATGTTTCTGCAAAGAGGATTAATACCTCATAATATATCAGAATGGATATGACCCATGGGCTGGCTCAGCTTGGTGTCTAATTCTGCCTGATCTGCTGCCCTTAAAAGTGTCTGTGGCATACAGATCAGCACTGTGGGAGACAGGAGGTGGCTTTGTGTGACTACTAACAACAGCCTGTGCTACTGCCCCCAAATTGACATCACACGTACAGCATTGGAGAGGATGGATCGCCTTTTCTTGCATTGAAGTTCACATTTGATACTTGATTGCTTATTTTTGGAAAAGTACCCTTTACATTGCGATACATTCATGGAATATCAGAAAGCTGGTTCACGGCAAAGAGGGGTCTACCTGGGAGTTGGGCAGAATGGGCTTAGTTCCCAAGGTTGTCCCAGATTCCTTGGAAGAACTTGTCTGTGCTTCATCTCTCTTTAATCCTTACTTTAGAGAGGAGCTATAGGGATCTGTGTAAGTGGAACTGCAACACTGAGTTACTGCGGGAGCCACACAAGTACTCAAGATAGGTTAAACTTCTTATTTCCTAGGTCTAAAAGACCTCTATGTAATTGTTAGAAAGGTAGAAGTTCATCTGCTTCATCTTTCAATAGCAAATGACATTAAAAACTCAGTTTTCTGTAATTAGTCTGCAGTTCTGTTTTAATGTACGTGAGTGCTACATTTACTAATACTGAGTAGCTATACGACCCACGAAGTTGTTTACTACATAAATGTTCACAACAAACCTATGAATAGGTGTAGTCCATCTTACAGATTGCATTTTTACAGAGAACAGCTGCCCAATGTCACAGAGAGTCAGTGGCAGCCAAGGTGAGAATGTTGTTCCTCATCTGCAGCAGTGTTCTTGGTCCATAGTAAAGTAGGTAGGCTTTTCACATCTTAGGCATACAGATATTTGGCAGTATGTTTTATTAGGATTTTAAGTTCATTGTTCCACGTTCAGACATCTGTCTCCCTATGGAAGAGCCAGCTATAAACTGATTCCTTTTTTCTCCCCAGCTGTTGTCTCAGTGGAAGGTCCTAATTCTGCAACTTAAGTACTCTTCATGTGGGAGTCCCTTCTGTACTCTTAAGGGGTGTTTCCATAAGAAAAACTCAGTTTGTTAATACAAATACTCCTTGGTATGTTAACTGGGACTGTGGCTAGTGCCACTCTGCTCTACTGTTGTGTCTCCTGCAATTGGAGTTTGCTGTTAATCTCTCCTTGTCCTCAGTTGGGAAAAGGGCCTGGTACTACTGGTCTGGCTCTCTAGCTGGCAGACTGCTTATTTCACTAATACTTCATGAGCACTTCATGATGATTATGATGATATGTTCATTGCTAATATAAGTGGTAAACACTAAATTTTACAATTTGCTCATTTGATGAGTTTTTAGAAGCTTTATCAAACTGGGATTTAATTCTACTTTCTGTTGATGCTCAAGCCCTTACTGGAGTTTGATATATTTGTATGCTTTCAAGGCAAATGAAGTCAGTTCTGCTGGTCCTCTCAGTTTTTCTTAGGATTGTTCTGCAAGTAAAAGCTAGAGTGCAATTTCTTTCTGTGTGTCTGGAGTTCCATGGTAGAGTTGTTTGTTTAAGGTTCTTTCATTCAGAATCAGTTCATTCTGAGTATTGTGTCTTTTTTCAAACATGTCAGGCTTACTTAAAAGAATGATTATTAGCTCTTCTTGTGTTTTGTTTCATCTTTTGAGCTGGCCCGAATGGGTTATTGAGTTTTAGTGTTAAGTACATTATCATTATAAGTTTTTATATATATTTTTTTTATTTTAGTCTTCCTTTCAAATCTTGTCACATTTCTGATTAGAAACAAGCATTCTTCTCTGTTCCCTAGGCATGGCAGTAGGTTTTTCCTCCCACTGATAGTGCTTACTTTTGTACATATTACCACTAGATGTCCTTCTTTAGCTTTTTTGTTAGAATTCAGAGCTCAGCATGTGAAGAATAAAGTAGCTGAGTTCTGCATCCCTGGCAGACTGTGTTGTAGGGGAAAAATATTTTGCTGGCCTTAAAGAATAAATTTATAATGGGTATTAAGGCAACCTACTGTCTCTATAAAGTAACTTTGTACTAAAAACCTTTATGGGAAAAACGACCTTTGTGAAAACAGAGTATTTAGCCTGTGGCTGAAACTTTGGAACACTTTGTTTTGCTTTTTAAATGAATAAGGCACCAAATGACTGCAACGTGCGAGTTCTTTGATTGAGGCTCTTAGTGAACTATACAATTTGTATTTTAATTGTTTGCTATTGTTTTGGATAGATAAAGATAATATTTTTTATATGATTTGTATTTAGAAGGGTAATCTGAAGGGAACTGGGGCTGTTCAAAAACTTAAAGTGAGTCAAGCAGCAGAAATAAAACTCAGGAGCCTTGAATGACTCCCTATATGACCTCTCTGAGCCTCTCCAAAGGAGAGACTCAACACAAACAATTGCATTGAAAGTGTCTGATAGTTACAGAATTCAACTTGGGAATTTAAAGGTGCTGTAAAAAATACTGCTTGTATTTATGTAAAACTGAGATGCCCTCTAAAGTAATGTGYGCGCAGCAGATTTACTTGTCATACCAAATGCCAGGAAAGTGGTGGGGGGCATCTCTGAGTGATCCACTTGGCACTGAGGTGGAGTATGGTGTCAGCATAATGAATAGGACTTGCTTGGTGGATGGAAAATATTTTAAATTGAGTTTTTATTTAATGGATTTGAACTTTTCATGCCCGATTACCTTTTTGCTGAAAGAGAACAATAATAATAATAATAATAATAAAGTGCAAAGGTTCAGTTTCATTCTAGAAATGGGGGAATGTGCTTGGAGAGCTGTCAAAAGACACAGTCAGATCTCAAGAACATGGAGCAAGGTAGCTAATGCTCCGGCGTGGATGTCCATCAACTTCTTTTGTGGGTTTGTATGTCCTTGTCAATGGTAATGTGACAGAATGGGATGAGTCATACACAGGGGCGGATGCCAGCAAAGGGTTGGTTAGGATCGGAGAAAGTATGTCCTTGCAAGGGAGTTTATATGATTTCTTAATTTGCTCAATTAAGTCTTATGTGTGCACAAATTATGGGGGAACCCTGCAAAATTAAACTAATAAGATTTAAAGGAACTATTCTAGGATATACAGAAGTAAATCCTTCCCACAGAAAGCTTAATCCATCCTATATCAGGAATGTGAGAAGGATGAACAAAAACAACAATCCTTATTAAATTCTATGGGTCTTTTCTTTCAGAAATAATAGCCTTGTCTCAACAAACTTCCATTGTAGGAATTTTTAACTCCACATGTACATCTGGGAAGAGAAATTTAGTTTAGATATGTTGAACTGTACTGAAAAAGAGTGCACATTTAACAGTGTGTGTAATGAGGGAGCACACACTTCTATCTCATTTGTTTAGTTCTCATCACTGTGATACCTGCTTAACAACATATTGACTATAGACAAGATTCAGAGACTAGTGAATTCAATGAAAAGGTTCCCACTGACTTTCACAAATTTGTATCTAGAAAAGTAGTCTTTAATATGTTCCCTTCATTTAATGAAGTCTGTGCACAATAGAGGCTGCACTAAAATATTTACTGCAAGCAACAGTGTCCAGATAAAATACAATATTTTGTAACATCTCAGGGGAAAAAAGCCTGTCAGGTAGGTGCCACCCTACTTCAGCTTTAACTCTGTTATAACTACCACTAGAAGAGGCTGGTCCATTGTTTGCGTATTCTTGATCACAGCAAGAGCTTTATTGATGATTGGCCTTTGACTTGGCGTTACTGATGGCTCATATGGTGCACTCCTCAGCAGGGGACATAAGAGAGCGCCACTTTAAAATAGATCCTGCTGGCCATGTGGTGCTGTTTTGTTCTGTACGCTGCTAAAAGGGCCACTGTCAACTTGAAATCTAGTCAATTAAAAACAAACAGGCTAATAGGAGCTTCATGTCCCCAAGTCCTTTTGCCAGTTTCTGTGGGATTGCAATCAATGGGATCCTATTTTTAATCATGTTTTTTTCACTCCTGTTTTTTTTTGTTTGTTTGTGAAAGAATAACGCATACTAAAGGAGGTACTGACTACTTCACTGACATGGAAGAGAAAGAGTGACTATGACTAAATGCAAAGCTCACAAAGTAAATAATCCACATTTCCTTTGTAAGAATAAAAAGTAAGAATAGAAGATATTTTTCCTTGAACTCTTTCAGTTACAAGAATATCATCTGAAAATTTACGTTGTGAGAGTTTAGCAGTGGAATAGAGAGACTGAGTGATTTTTTCCTGGCAGTTTCAAAAAAATAGTAATTAAAAGTGGAATGAAGTTTGTTAGGTTTGAATAAACATTTTTAAAATACTTTTTGAAATGAGCTGAAAAAATCAAACCTGGAGAAATCTGACTGGAGAAATCAGAATATTTTGTTTAGTAAAACATTACAATTAAATATTTTTACAGTGGATGCAATGGATACTCCATGCATTTGCCTCTAGCTAACATTTGACTATGTTTATACAACAACTTGTATCTAAAAAAACCCTTCATTAAAAACTTCATTAAGAGTTCCCAACAGTGCTTAAAACTGGTATCTGGAGTAACTCAAGAAGGTGCCTTTTTGGTCAAACAGCGGACTGCGTACTGGGGAATGCCATGGAAGACAGAGAGGGCTCTTGATTACGAATTGATTCCAGGGGCACTGGGGATCATCGGTTCCCATGGACTGCAGGGCAAATTGATGGCATTCAGCACTTTAGGTAGAGTGTATGGACACACAACAATTGATACTGAATGACCCTTGGGGTGGTTTCTGTCCAGAACTCTGAATGACTTCTAGAGAGCTGCCCAAGTACCAAAGGTAACACAACCTGTGGACAACACATCACATACAATGAAGACCAGTGACTGACCTTTGAGATACCAATACCTTTGAGATATCAGTCACAGAAGATGTCAATCTCAGTCTTATTTCGAGAGGCCATTCACACAATTGAAATCCTTTCTCAGATGCTAATAGACTGCTGCTTCTTTTTAAGCTCCATTATGATTTTTCTCCCTCCTGTATTTTGAAGTATTAAAGTGAGACTAGCAACCATACCAGACAGTGGTCTGAGATCCTCATATTCTCCAAAGCCTCTCTGCTGTCACTGAATTTGGTGTTGACAATAGAAAGTCTGTTGCAGCCCTAGCAGAGCTGGTTGATGGAGTGGTTAATGATGCAACACTTTTTTTAGTAATGTGTCTCATTTGGACACCACAGCACATCCTGTTTGTATTTCATCTCCTTTCCCTAGTACTTCATCTATGTCCACTACTGTTGCATTTCAACCCAAGGGACTTTATTTTAATCATTTGCTCTCCCTACCTGAACTTTCTTGTACAGACTTAATATTGCTTTACTTGGGACTTGAACATATGGAAGAGATATTTTTAATTCTTGCAGTTAGGCTTCCTTGCTTAAAAGATATATTTTTCTCCTTTTAAAGAAAGCATTCAAAATCTCCTATATTCTCACTTGCTACCCACAAGGATGTTTGGTGCTGACCAGGAATGCATACAAAATAAAACTCTTTAATTTTGATTTTTTTTCTCCCTCTTTTTTCCAGCAGGACAGTAGCTGACTTTAATGAATGATAAAACCTTATCTAGTGGGGACCTGATGTTCTGCAGGCATGTGAGCTTTTTTGGCCCACTCATGACCTGGGGATATGTAGTCATATTAGGGAACCCACCAAATGCTGACAGGTGGCTTTTGTTAGCTGGGTCTTAATATTGTGCTGATCTGGTTACAAAGCTTTCAGATAGCTCAGACCAAGAGTAGCAGTTGCTTGCTTCTGCTTGTAAAAACTAAGGGTTCTATAACTGGAGCACAAAAGACCTGGATTCTATCCCTGTTTTATTTTTGACCAAGTCATGCAATATTTCTGTACTTGTGTTTCCTGTCTCCAAACTTCCATTAATAAAAGAATTGAAGCTTAAACAAATACTAATTATTGAAATTGTCTGTATATAAGTTGACCGAGTTGTAGATTACATACACACATGCATTCACATTCTCAGGCATAAAGTGAAATGTTCAAATATAAAGTAAGGACAGAAGAGACAGTAAAAAATGTGAAGTGCCAAAGAGAAAAAGTAGAACAATGTGGTACCATTGACTGTGGGACTTAGAATTAGGAAAGTTGTTCAACCATTGACATGTGACATACACTGGGCCACCACTTTTTGCTTTAATTTTGTTTTTGTCACCTTTATGTTGTAAGCACTTTGGGCAAGGGACTATATCTTATTACCAGTGAGTTTTGTACAGAACCTAGCATAACAGGACCATGCTTGTGATGGAAACTGCAATTTTAGTTTGTTTCTATAGGTGGTACTATAATATTAATACATAATACTAAAGAAAGAAGAGGAAGTTTGAACTGAGTCTCATCCATGAGACAACACTTCATTTCCACAGTCTTCTCCAGGCTCATCTGGAGCAGGCTTCTCTCTTACTTTGCTTTTCTAGAGTCTCCAACTTCCATTTTTTACTTACAGTGTAGTACTACTCAGTCTTCTTTCATTTTATAGTATTGCTATTTTTTTAAAGTCTACCTAATAGTAAGATAGTCCAGACAGGAATGAAAACATAATAAGACTTGTACACATGTCCCTTAACAGAGAGCTCTGTAGGTCTCCTACTTGGAATTATTTTTTCTGATGTACATTGCTTTGGCCAGAAGTGTGAAATAAGTATCAATCTCTATAGCTTTTCCTTAGTTGCTGATTTTGGGAGAGCAGTACTATAAATCAGTATTTGCAGCAGCTGAATTTTCTCAGAGCTGCTATTCTGACAGGATAATGCTTACTGATCTTCTGTACTGGGATCTGTAATACATTCTCAAAGAACGGTTAYTGTACAATAAAGGTGATTCTTTAGGATGTTGAGGTCAGCATGGATCTCATGACTTGTCCTACAACCTCGCTGTTTAGAGTTCTCACATACAGTGAGCTTTGAGTTGCAAGAGAACCAAGGACGAAAGAGAGAGTCTTTCCCTTCTTTAGGCCTTTAAAAAGATTTGGAATGGCATACAGGGCATGCATGATATCAGCAGACATGCTCTGTAGAAATATCTAGTTCACTTCTACAGTACTTCACTGCTGCTTGAAGGACATGTGGGCTCCTTTCTGTAAGATAGGAAATATTGGGGGGTTGAAAGAAATGAATTTTTAAGTATGCCAAAGCAGATGTCTGAATTAAAAGTACGTAACATAGAATTATAAAGTAATTTAGACTGGAAGGGACCTCTGGAGATCATCTAGTCCAACCCCTTGCCCAAAGCAGGTATAATTCAGTCAGGTTGCTTAGGGCCTTGTCCAGTCAAATCTTGAAAACCTCCAAGGACGGAGATCCCACTACCTCTCTGGGCAACCTGTTCCAGTGTTTGGCCACCCTCATGGTGAAATATTTTTTCCATAATATCTCTTTGAAATTTTCCTTGTTGCAACTTGTGTGCATTGCCTCTTATCCTTTCACTGCCACTTCTGAGAACAGTCTGACTCCATCTTCTCTAAGCCCTCTCATTAGGTAGTTATAACCAGGAATAAGGTATCCCCTGAGCCTTCACCTCCTAGGACTGAACAAACCTGGTTCTCTCTGACTGTCTTTGTATGTCACAAGCTCCAGCCCCCTAATCATCTAAGTAGCCTTAGTAGCCCTCACCTGGAGTTATGCTAGTATGCCCATGTCTCTCTTCTGTTGGGGAGCCCAAAACTGGACATTGTTCCAGGCATGGTCTCACAAGAACCAAATAGAGGGAAAGGATCACTTCCTTGGACCTGCTGGCTACCCTATTGCTAATAAAGCCCAGGATGCTGTTTGTCTTCTGACACCAGGGGCACATTGCTGGCTCATGGTCAACTTTTTGTCCCCCAGGTCGCCCAGGCCCTTTTCTGCCAAGCTGCTTTCTAACCAGTTGTCCTCCAGCCCATCCTGATACATAGAGTTATTCCATCCCAGGTGCAAGATGTTGCACTTGCCTTACTGAATTTCATGAGGTTTCTGTCAGCCCATATCTCCAACCTATATGATAGCATTTAGTGCGCTTTTCAAAAGCTAAATATGTAACAAAATAAATTATATTGACCATGGGCAAGATCTGAGAGGATGCGTCAGCATGGACCCGACTCACGTTTTCTTTGTCTAGGATCCTCTAGTTGCATCCCTTTTGATTTCTTCTTTTATCAACAAACTTAACATCCAAATTAGGATAATATTAGCATATTCTTTATCTAATTGGTTAAATTTAAATATTTTTGTTTGGGCCAGTTGGGGTGCTTAGAGAAATCCAGGTGAGAGAGAGCTTTCTTAATATCTTCTATCACACAGGTTACTTTTTGTGACCAGTAACTGACTGACTTTTTCTTACTGCTATGGTGGCAATCTCACCCTTAGTTACCAGAGTTTTTTAAAAAATTGTATAATCTTGTCCTAACACTCTTAGTGGGGATGACCAAAATATAAAGGTGTGTGTATAAAGGAGAAGGCAAAAGGTGGCAGGGGAAGAAGCCAGTGAAGTTCTTAAGGCCTAAGGCCCTATCTTAAACATTTGAGATATATTGCTATTAAATGGAGAAGTGTGTTCTTTGTAATGCCTCTTGGGTGCCACATTATGGAGTTACAAAAGTGTCTGCTGGGGAGGTTTGTAAACAGAGGTTCCTTTAGACCCTCTTACCTAATTTTCATACTTCCAAAGGAGTAATGAATTTCTGATGAGTTTGTGTTAAGTCATTAGCCATATGAGGCCACATTAGCTGGGGATTGGGTTCAGTTCCCAGCTGAACCACTCCCCTCTCCTGTTCCCTCAGACTGGAGATTGGGGACCTGATCCAGAAACCATCAGGGTTTCTTAGAGATTCACTATGTAGTTGGAGCCCTTAATATTCCCTGCACCTGTCTCCTATTTGGTAAAACAGATGGTAAAACCTTTGTCTGTTTTGGTTATCTAAGTCATAGGATCTTTGGGACAGATACAGCTGACAATTATATAGTAGTTTCCCCGCATGCTACCGTAACAGTAATAATAATAATAATAATAGTAGTAACCATCTTTCAGAATGCAATGTATGTATTTCAGTGTAGACAAAATGTTATGGAGAAGATATTCCGCAGTGTAAAATGTTTATGTATAATATGAACAGGGTCTTTCTTTATGTGATGTGTGCAGTTTTTCAGATATAGTTATGTTTATTCAGTATTGCCTATAAAATATGTTTTAACCATCCGCCTCAAAATATATTCCACTGCATCACTATAATATCCTTGTGAAACAAACATTTGGRTTTTTTTAACAACCAAAAACGTCATTTCACAAGACTTTATACAAATGGGAAATGTAGTTAAGATTTATTTATTATGTAAAATGGCAGGGATTATTATGTTTATTACTTTTAAATTGCACAATGCTTTTACATTAGGATCAATTTTAGAACACAGGATTAGCTACTATAACTACTGGCAGTTTTGGTGCCTTATTACCTTCTATTATATTCTGAAGTAATTTTCATTTATTTAATTCAAACTTCTGTCATTCTGCTTTTTCAAGCCTTAATGTCTCTGTTTCTAAAAATCCAGTTGGTATTTTCTATCTCCGCTACTAAAGAAGTGCTGTTATTAAGTGATTCTATGGCTTGTTTAGTCCCTTGACTATTCCAAGGCTCACTTTGCTTAATTTAACTACTGTACTCTACTTCTCCCTCTCTCCCCCCCCCCTTTTTTGTTCTTAATTGTTTTCAGAGTACTCAGCTTCCTGTGGGGAATCAGTCAGCATGCCAGACTTCAAAGAATTTGTTACAGTAGACCAATTTGACAATATGCTAATTTAAGCCTATTTTTATATCTTACTATGTTGTTTCTACGCAAACAAAGACCATTTTGGACATTAGCTGAAGAGGAGATCTTTGAAGGCTTTTTATTACCTCAGATCTTACTGGGATAAAAAAGAGAGTGACTTTCAGCCATTGGAGATAGAAAATACCAATAGGGTTCCATTTAATACATTCCTCTCTTAATTATTTGTTGTACTTTATTTGCTTTGTCCAGTGCAGCCCCAGCCCTTCAACTGGATCCACATACACTGGGGCTTTAAATCAGGGTAATCAGAGTACAGCTCTTACTGTATGACTATGGCACTTGAGATGTGGGGCTGATGGGCCTCAGCTGTGCAAAYCTTTAGGGGTTCACAGAATGAAAACAGGTGAAAAGTGGGGAACACTTAATTAGATGGTTTGGACCTCTGAAATTTCTAAGAACAATGAAGTAGGTTGAGTCTGTAAAGTTTTGAAATGTGCTGGGCAAAAACATTGCATATATAATTACAAGCACATTTACTGACACTGTACAATTTAAGCTATCATGCACCTGACAGGTGAATCTAGGGGATACATATGAAAATTAAGTACAAGTTTACTCACACACACAATTGCATGACTGAATTGCTTAGAAGGATCATTGATTTATGCTCCTTCATGGATGAAGATACTGAGTGGTTTGGGCTTGATCCAAGTAAGATTTTATGTGTTTTACTTTATCATCATATAATCTCAGTGAAGTCAATGAGGTCATGGTTCTAGGTTCATCCATACTAGCTGTATGCATCATTGAATCATCTGGCTTAGCAGATTTGGTCTGAATCCATCACAAAGCTGTGATTAGTGTTATTTCTGTTAAAATAACAAGAGCACACAATTTGTTGCCAGCTTTGTGCTTCATGCGGGTTGTAGGGTAGAGGATAGATGATCTGGCAAGAAGTATCCTGGGATGATTTTTGAACAAATTTGAATTGGCAAAACAAGTTTGTTCTGGTCTGAATCTGGAGAACAGAGGATTTTTGTTACATTATTAGGGGCCGGAACTATAGTGTCTTGTAGAACCATGACCTTGGATTACCATGTGCTTAAAATTAGGAAAGTTTTGCTTTTCAGTGAGATTAGATTCAGTGATAGAGAGAAAAATGCTGGCCAAATTCTGTAAGTCTTCAGTGGAATCAGAATCTCATTCAAGGCTGTTATTAGGTTTGTGTTTAGTAATCAATGCCTTTGCAGTCCTTGATTATGGTAATTTCATTAGTGATACTGTTCCAAAATGGCACAGATTGATTTTTGCAAGGGGAATCTTGTATACAAGAAAATGACAGGAATTCTTTTATTCTCATACTCATTTTTCATAATCAAACTGAGGAATGCATTTTCAAAATGCTCTCTCCATTAAAGAAGGCACTTCTGTGCTAGAGGACTTCAGACATGAATGGAGAGGCTATTGTGTGAGCAGAGGCTGTGTGCTTATAAGGGGTGCAGACAGGTCATATTATGAAGAGTTATCAGGAATCTCTTACATGTAACATATAATTTTTATTTGAGAAGATGGTGAACATGAGCTCAGTGCTGGCTCAAGGACCCTTGTGCAGAAGCTGTGCTATAGGCAAAGGGACTACAAAGTGGATTCCTGCATCATCTACTTTCTGCAGAGGGAGCATTGTGCAAATCCTGAAAAGGCCAGTGTGAAGTGTAGGTCTGAAGACTGCCCAGTTACAAGCTGAATAACTATCTTGATCTTGTGGCCCCAAATCATATTAAATTATTAGGGATTTCCATAAGCTAAGTCTTAGGACTGGCTGTTCTGAGTCACTTAGTGTGATCTAATTGTCATGATCTCTAATGCTGCTTTTTTGGATGAGTGTGATCGAAAGCTGGGTGAATGATTGGGCTTTTGGTTCACAGACTCAGCTGTGAAATGGAAATAAATGTCAGGTAATCCCCAAATGAAATTTTATTTGGGTTTTCCTACTGTAAAGGAAAGATGAAGAGACAATTAACCTGAAATGGAATGTTTCTTTTTTTACGGCATTTAACTCCTTCAGTTCTTTTAAGAAATAATGAATGTTGGCAGCTTTCAAGGTGAAAACATAATTTTGAAATGTTGAAACAGTATTTTTTTAACTTTTCCAGACTATTTTTCAATTCTTTTTCTTTTAACCAAAACTACTGGCTGAATTCTGTCCATCTGGCAGGTAGTTTCAGAATCTCTAAAATGGCATTTCTCAGAAGTTATACTATTTGATATTTATTTATATTGCTCCAGTACAGTGTTTCTTTAAGAAATAGCATCTTACACATTTAACCACAGCTGTAAGGTGGGGTGATGCCTGCATACTCAAAAGATCAAATATAATAACGTCTTTGGAAATGGAAGATAGCAGTCTCTCCAGTAGCCCTCATTAGTGGAATTATGTAGTTATATCTAAGAAAATTTTTATCTGAATACTACAGATGGTTCAATGGCTTCTTAGTGCAGGGACGGAGTGAAAAAAATCATAAGCAAAACATGCTGGGAATGATTAAATGGAAAATGAGATTTTTTTTTTCTGACTCCTAGTAGAAACGGCTCCAAGTCAAAATGTCAGATTCAGATAGCTGCAGACCTTGAGGCTAATGAGATCTGGATCTGTATTTTCTAACTTGGATCTGTAGTTTAAAGTGAATTTGAGATCTAAATTTATATGTGTGATGCAGTTTAATATCATTTGAGTTCTTGGTTCTAATTCCAAAAAGCTCTTAGTGATCTGAGGAGTTCTTAAGAAGGCAGTAGAATGCGAGTAGGTCTCACGTTTTGCCTGAGTCTTTAAAATCAAAAAGATGTTATATTTTTTATGAACATGAATGTACAAAGAAGTGTCTGTATTTTACAAGCATAGGAAAATAAAACAATGTCTTTCATTGTAAAAGTTTAGGTCTTGTCCAGTAGATGTTTGTTGTTATTTATTGAATTTTGCTGTATTGATTTCTGTAACTCTGACCATTTATCTTTCTACTGCAACACACATTTCAGTAAAAACTCTTTTGGGGGCAAAAGGCCAGAATGAACTCTTTGCATGGCTTATCTCTAAAGCAGAAAGTGAGAGACTCAGAAGTTGCACCTATGAAAACCAGTGGGGACTCTTTGATGTCTCTCTTAATGTGCTGGGTTTAGATTACTTTGTGAGTACAAAAAGGGTGAAAGGTTTGAGGTTACTTTTAACTAACTCTTAGGATCATGGTTTGTCCATGGGGTGGTTTTTAATGGAGCAGATACAAGGTGATGGTCTATCAAATGCAGTGTCTTGAGGCTGGAATTCAGCCTCTGTCCACAAAAATTTGCACAATCCAAAGATTCATGAGCTTATTTTCAAAATCATAATTTTTTTTAAAAGCTGCAGTGTGGGATATTTTTTCTCCAGTTTTTCATACCTTTCAAGTTATTTTCTATAATGAAGAGAAAAAGATCCACTCATTTTAATTTTCTTTTTTTTAAGGAAAGAGATTTTTAAGTATGCAGGTGACTCCAAGATCGCCTAATTTGGAATACTGAGTATAAAGTGCAAGATAATGTCACAGGAGTATACTGAATGACACAAAGAATTTAGCAAGTACCACTCTGTCCTGTGATCTTGAAATATATTAGAAAGTGTTTCTATTCAATGGCAATCAGTAGGTAGTTCCTTTGTTCACCATCTCCTGTATTATCCATAAGTTTTTACTGAAATTAAGTGTTTTGTAAAAAGGAGAATTTTAGGGCTAAGCCCTTCAATCCAGTTCTTGCATTCTTACCACGTTACTGTTTTCAGATGAATCCAGTATTTCTGTTTTGCAGTGAACTTCTCCCGTAGCAAATATAATATGACAAAATTTAAATTTCAGTGAGGGAATTTTAAGATGTCACACTTCTTTGAGTTTTACATAGGCCAAGCGCATGCACATTCACAATTATTGTGGCTCAGCTCATGCATGCTGTCTGTAATAATATGATTCAGAGGTTAAGCCTCAGAATAAAGGCCAAATTCTGTCCTTGATCCTCTGTTGCTCTCATTCATGTTCTTGCACCTATATGGGACAATAGCCTATGGTATCAATAAGCCTGCATTCTTCTGACATCATAATTTGAGCCACAGAGTTTCTAGTAAGTTATCAATCTTATCGCATATTTATTTTCACAATTGTACCAAGTTGTATTTTTCATTATTAAGTGTTCCCTAAATGCAATAGATGATGTTCCTGCACTATTACAATGACAGTGTCCTTTTAACCTGCTTGATTAAGGCCTGCTTTAGATGTGCTATCTTTAGTTATAATGCACGGCTTTCGAGTCATAGGTAGTTGTTTAAAGACTTCTGTTAAGCTGATACTGCTGCAGGGTTCCTGACAAGTGAACAAGTACAACAAAGTATGCAAATAAAAAATATCATGAAAATTGATCCTTTTAGACCAAAAGCTGATAGGAAGCCTAAAACTCTCATCAACAGTTTCTTTAAGGGAAATCTGAAATAACTATTAAAATCAGTCTACCCATGATATATAACTATGTAACTTGGATCAGAACCTACCTTTGAATGTTCAGCGTGTTTCCCCGCTCTACTCACATGGGGAATTGATGATTTCTGCTTTTTTTTTTTTTTCCCCAAATAGAACTGTTACATTTTCACTCTGTGGATAAATGGATTAAGGATTTGTCAGGCCAATTTTGCAGCTTTCTTTCAAGAAATTCACAAACCTTTAAAATGTCATATTGCTTTTATACTTTAAAATGTCTTAAAGATCTGCCTAGGGAAAGGATGCATGTTATTTTTGACTTTTCTAAAAATCTTGACTTCAAATATTTAAATCTACTAATTACTGAAAAAAAAAGACAGTTGTGATTTCTGAAGGACATAAAAAATCAAAGAAAACTTACAGGTAAGGAATTTGCTAGTATGGTGACAATGAGCCCTGGATAATTATGGGCTGAATTATGAGCTAATTATATAGGCTGAAATTCTGCCTTTTACATTCATTTTGGACAGACCTGAGTATACATGAATTTTCTGTTAGCTACTCATATCTCTCGTTTGTCATTATCCTCCTTTGCACATTAGGAGGAGTAGGGGAGAAAGAGCTCTCTCCTTCCACCATTTGCAGAGTCCCAGACAGGATACATCACATGTGTTGGAACAGGGGAAGAAATGGATAAGCCAAGAATGTATGTAGTATTGTGGAGTCCAGAACCTTTCCTATAGGCAGTGTGGCTACATACATTTTGAAGTCTGTAGGTCCATACAGTTTTGGCCCAGATCTCTTTCACAAAAGGATAAACCTAACTCTCACAACAGAGGAGCTGGAAAGGATATGGGGAGCTTCCTGGCTTGAAAGAGTTTGTGTAAAGGGTACCACATAGACTTCAGTCCCGACACTGGCACCATCATCAGCCTGCTTTTTCACTAAATGCAACACTTTCATTACCTTTAAGTTTCCCAGATACTCATATAGTGGCCACCGTATTCAACTGACAATTTGAATATGGATTGTTTCATAATTGAAATTTATCTGGGACACTAATTAATTCGTTTTCTACAGTTCTGTAATGAGTTGGCTAGCTTRCAAGTACCACTGACCTCTAATGGATGGAATCAGAACTGCTCGGTCATTTGTCATGTGTCTCCTGGGCACAACTCATGGAGCATCAGCTTTAACTCAGATAGTAAGGACTTGTGCTTTTGGGTCAGGAGAATCTAATTTCAAGCTCAGTTGCTGCCAGGAATTTCTGAGTGGTTGTGGTCTCCTGCTCATGACTAGTGTCATTAGCAAGCTCAGACCAGTGAGCAGTTACTCACAGGACTGAGTTAATGCTTGTATTACTTCGCTCACTACTGTGAAGTTTGCTGTCTGGTCCACAGTAACAAATGTGAAGCTGTAGGTGGTGAGAAATTTGTTACATTATATAAACAGAACATTTCTGAGCTATTATAAAATTTGAGATTTTTGGTGAATACAACTCTTTATTATGTCTTTGTTCATTGTGGGCTAGCTAGCAGTGATTCATGGAATATTATTGTACATCTGATTTTAGTAGTTACCCATTACATCATGTTATCATATTTCAATAAGTAATCAATTCAGTTTTTGGTATGCTGCTTTAATTCAGGTTTCATTCCTAGTGTTTATTTGGGAGGTATGTTGTCCATCTTTGTCTAAGACTGCCCTCTTTGCAGTAGCCATTTTAGGATAAAATGTTTAATAAGATTTGCATTTAAAAAATGAACTAAAAGACCTGGACCCCCTCCAGCCAGAAACAAGTAATTATATCATTTGTATTGCAAAACAGGAGCAGCTATAAAATATTGGTATACTTTTTAAGAAGACTGATATTCTTAAGAAGCATTACATTTCATATAAAATGACAGGCTTAGCAGAGGGGAGAAACCCTCTCCAGTGAAAGTAATCCTTAGAATCATAGAGAGAGGCATAGTTTTTATTCTGGATTCTGGTTTCATCAAGAGCTCAGAATTTGCTGCTTGCAGTTTTTGCCTTTTACTTTCATGATTATGAAAGCTAGTGGGGAACAGTATGAGACGATGTCTGTGATCAGAAGAATTTGTTGTTAGTGCTGTTACAGAAAGCCATCCAAGTGTTGCATGACATGTACAGAGGTCTTTTGTCTGAATAGTTTATATTAGATTTCTTCCTCCTCACATCGGCCAAAATATAAGCCATTGCATTTTTTGTCTGTATAACTGAGCAAAAACTGGCATAACTATGATATATTTTGCACTGCTAGTTAATGTGACAAAAGATATTTTATGTAGCCTAATTCCTACTGGCCTTAAAGTCTCTTGTTTTAAGTAAAAATACAAGAATTGTTATTCCTGTCTGGTTGGATGACTAACCAGTTTAAACAGTCTTCAGGCAAAGCACTGTTTGTGCTAAAATGCATATAATGTTTTGTGAATCTCAGATAGAAATGCTCATCAGTTTTCAAATACTTGCGAGTTACATGTAATCTCATGAACTAGAATCATGTGTGTTTGGCACTTTTATTAATGAAAATATGCTCAAATCAGTGTCTGTTAGCTTGTTTAAATATTCAGCAACTTCCATCAAGAATACAGACCATTTGCAAAAAGCTCTGAGGTGAGTATTAATAAATTAATATGTTAATTAAATCTATATCTGTGTGTGGACTTCACTGCTATTTGCATTGCATCTTTTTTAAGTAAACCTTCTGAGCTTTTATTTTTGTGTGTAACAAACTTTACATTAGGGTTGGTCAATCTATTCTTGTATTGGCAGAAGGGGATTTTCATTGATCGTTTTCTCTGTATTTGCCTTTTTTTCTCCTTCTCTAAACCCTAGTGCTGTAATGCAGAAGATTTATTGTCAATGATTTATTAAAATGTAATTCTAAGGTGACTCCTTATCGTGAAAGTAATCTGCAGGCTATCTTTGTTTAAACTTGCAGCTCGCTTTGTCAAAGAAAACAGCCTATGAAATTTTCATTATAATAGACAGGTTTTTATAATGAACTGGGAAAAAGCTATTATGACCAAAAAACAAATTGTTAGGAAACTTATGCATTGAAACAATATGCTCATTAATTGTAATTTTTTTGGGAGGGCAAACAATTCTGTTTAATGGTTACATTTTTCAGTCTTATAAATTAATTTGAATTACCCAATATCACTTAATTTTTCCCTGGGAAAGCTTCTGCTTGCCCGAGCAATATTATAACTGCTAATTCAATTACACTGAAATTGTTTAATAGAAAATATAATTGCTTATTCATACAGAATACCCATTAAAGAAGTGCAAAGGCCTATACCCTAGGGTTACTGCATATTAGTACTTTGGGAATTCAGATGGGAATGCTGGGTAGGGAAGGTGCTGACTGATCTTTAATTGTTCATCACCTGCCTCCAAAATAATATGAATGGACCCAAACTAAATGACCACTCATTACAAGTTTCAATTTAGGAGCTTGGCTGGGGTCAGCAGATTGCTTATGCTGATCGCAATGATTTGAAGTTGTGATTACCATAAGCAATTTAAATTTTATTGATCTACCCTTCTGAAAGTTGTAATTGAGCATAGATGTTGGACCCGTAGCTCTCCAAACTAAATTGTACTCTGAAGCCCTTGCTGGATTACTGCAAGAATCAATAAGCAGTCAGTCACATTAACAATGAAATAGCTCCATTAACATACAGTGCTACTGGTGAAACTTTATTTAGGAAGGGTGTTAGTTCACTTCATTGTTTTATCAATGAATTTCAGTTGTACAGGGAAAAGTATAGCTTGTGTATGCCTAATGAGCTTGCATAATAATAATCTTATATGCTGAACTATGAGTCTTTTTATGGAAAAGAAAGATTATTTTTTTCTGTGACAGATTTGTTTTATTACGAGCAGAGGGACTATGTAACTGGAATTACAATTTGTTAACTATGATGCACTGAAATAACTTGGGCACCAAATAATTTTATACTGTTACATGTGTTCACTATTAGTGGGTTCCAGACAAAAAGCCATGCCTCAAACAAGAGACATAGACACATAGTGAGTTTGTAATTAATATATCTTTGGAACCTCCAAGTGGAGTAGTCAACCTACTAAAGCCTCCCTAATGTTTCCTGCACCTCTGTGGCTTTGCTGAGGAGATTAGAACAGTGATCAGAGAACTGCAGGCTGTGCTTATATAAAAATGAGGGTAGAAACAGAACACAGAAGAGTGTAGCAAGATGGATAATGGACCTGTCTGGATTGTGTGAAACGTTTTTTTTCCTTTGAAAAGTGACTCAAAATTTCAGTTTGGAGTTTTGGAAAAAAGATGCACAAACTAGATTGTTTGAAGTATGGCACGGCTTGAAACACTGAAATACCTTTGAACAAATCTCTCTTGCATCCCTTTGTGCTTTTTCTCTGCTTTCACTGTATCTGCTATCTCACTTAGTTTGTCATGACCTAAACTCAGCACAGACTTCTTTACTGTAGTACCTAAAAGCCTTAGCTACAGGCCAGCCTGCCTGCCTTCCCTCTGTACTAGCTTGAAGCAATGAACCCATACTGGTCGACCTGACTGGTGGTGGTGTTGTACTAACTGAGTAATTTTAACTGAGTGGTTTTAACTGAGTAATCTTGAATTTTGGAAAGTGCCATCATTTTATTCACCAAAATGATAGTGGAGGAGCCATAATGATTAGCACTTTATGTTCATAAATTATTTAAATTTATACCTCTTTACTACCTTAGGAGCTGTTGATTCCATAATATCCCAGACAATCCTGCTGGCAACTCATTCATGAAGAAATGAAAACCACTAGCAGTGTACTGGGCCTAGTTTAGACACTGATGAAAGCTATAGCCATTAGAAATAATAGCTACTTTTCAGTTTTTGAAGAAGAGTAATGCCATCAGCTCTGGCCCTGATGTTACATAGCACCATTGACAGCAGCAGTGCTGGGTTACCACACTTAGATGACTTGAATACTCCTTGTAGAACACAWACTACAATTTCAGAACCTCTGTACTGAAGACCATCTGATTTTATTGCTGTAAACACTCCACAGTCAAGATTTCTAAAGTATATCTATGCAGAGCTGTCATGATTATGTTTGCAAAAAAGGCTTGTTCCTTAAAATTTAGTAGTAGATCAGCTTTAGCAGTAGATCAGGTCATAGACTAGGCAAGGTCATAGACTTCAGATCAGAGAGACCATTGAAGAGCACAAACAGCCCTTTTCTAGAAATATACTCCTGAATTTTGATATGAACTGGTTTTGAGTGTAGGAGTGTCAATCAGTTCTTTGCAGCTATAAAAGCATAAACCAATGCTTTGATGACATGGTCTTGTCCTGTATATAGGAAAGTTTTCATGATATTTTTGCTGCCTTTTCAGGAATTTATATTCTACAGGTTTCTACCACTGTGTGCCATATCCTAAATGAAATGGTAAACTGTCTTCTCCTTGGTTTGGTTTCTCAGGGATCCAAGTTAGTGGGTATATGCTGTGATCTGGCTCTTAGAATTCCTTCCTCTGATTCAACAGTTCAATCAGTATGGTTTATAAGAGGTTCCTTTTCAGACCCACATCTACTTTATAGAAACTTGCACAGAGAATGAATGACAGAAGAACACAGAAATTGTTTGTCATTCATTCAGCTGACGCAGTGTTATTATCTTGGGGAATCCATGTAGAACAAAAATATGTGCTGCTTGTATATAATTTCTATACCAGCTTCTGACATACCAGGTACAGACCAATGTAAGGTATGGCATTGATTCATATAAGTCTTAATGAGAATGGCCACTTTCATGTATAGCAACACGTTTACAAATGTAACACACCCTAAAAAAAGACATAGCTGATCTTTATATATGAAACATCAGCAAAAATAATATTCAGTGAAAACTATATCTTGTTCAAATTGCAGTTCTTCAGATAAGAGCTTGTACTAATTATAGGAGGACTTAAGTATTTTATAAACTATAAGATCACTCGTAAAATTGAGAATCAGATATATATTCAGTTTTCAAAAGGGATTTTTGAATCTGGTCTTCCATTGCTAATATATTTGTTGTAGGAAATCTGAGAAAAACATGTCTGATTGATCTATATCCTTTATAAACTGTCATACATCAAGAAAATTCCACAAGTACCATCTAAGTGTTATATTGAAGGGATGAAGAGTTCTATGTCATGATAGTCCGATTATGAGATACTGTATATCAAATTATATTGAGGAAAGAAGATTCTCTTTTAAAGCTTGAGATTCTGATCTCTTTATCTTTTCTTATATATTAAAGAGCTTTGGGTTTTCAGGTCATTTCTGATAGGATCTCTACTAAAAAAATAAAATAAAATCCCTTTAATTGAGAGCCCTTTACACTAAAAACAACTAAGTTTTGAGATCCATTTAGTTTTTACTTGTTTTAAGCACCATCATAAACATCTGCCACCTGGCATAGGAATTGCTTCATATGGCAGGTGGAGAGATGGGATTTATTTAAAAGTTCTTTGTCTTTGATACTTTTCCCTGCTGTATTTTCCAGTGGTATAATTTGAACCTGATAGCATTTAAATAACCATTTATTGCCATAATGGAAGAATACAGCTAAAAAAACATAGAGTAATTGCTGTCATGCCATGATAAAAATACAGCAGTAGGCATAATGGAGCAAACCATCTTCAGTCTAGTTTGGCCTTCTGCCATAACATGGGCCAACACTTCGATTATCCAGAAGAAAATAAAATTCCTTTAACCTCTTTTCTGCACATATATAGAGAGAGCATAAATTGGTTGGTTTAATAACCCGGACAAAAAAGTTTTCTGTTCTCCTCTGTAGATACTGCTGTAAACCCCAGATCTGGGAGCTGATTATATTCTGTTTTCCTCATCCAAAAAAAAAAAAAGTTAGTTTTCACATACTCCTCTGAAAAGCACAATGTACCTATGGAATCTCCTTCCCATGAGTTGCAATCCCCTCTGCTCCCTCTGCTCCCTCCCTTATATACTTTGTGTGTATTTATTTAGTGCCACAGGAATTCCAAAACAATTTTCGAGAGAAGGATGAAGCCTTTCCATTCAGAAACTGCAACACACAGTGTTAGATAACAAACATAGGAGATGGAGGCAGAAATGAAAGGGAAGACAAGCTCTTCTGCTTATCTTTTCCCTGCCTTGGCTTCCTTCACATTATTGCATACTTTTTGCATGGTAATTTAGAGGCGAAGAAGAAAGGTATTTCCTATTGTCCTTCTCATGAGACTTTTGACCTCTATAATGGAAGCATCTCGTAAGATCATCTGTTCTTGCAAAATTTGAAACATCTTGAGCAAATGACCTCATCTGAACAGTTTAACCTGCAAAATTCTGGCTGAGTCTATTAGGCCCATATAAGTTTAATGCAGAACTGAGACTGTACAAATAGTTTCAATCAAGAAATTTACAAAAAGCTCTGGGTGCACTGTTAGTAACTATAAAATTATCAAGTATTGCTTTAAATACAGCCATAACAGTTGATTCTTGTGTCAGTAATTACCAACAGCTAAATACAAGCGCAAAGCAGTATTTTATATATGATTCATTTTGATTGCTCTTACATTCCAAGTGGTCCTAAAAGTCCTTCAGACTATTATAGGGAGGAGGGAGAGTGAAGAGGCTGATTTACTTACATTGTAATTCTCTGAATTTTGGGTACCTTAATCATGCTCCTCCCGCTTTTTTTTTTTTCTAGGTTTTTCTGTGTCTCTCTCAACTTCATGAAGCTAGAACAAGGAAAATGCTGGAAATTTTTCATTTCCAAAAACAGGCAATTAAACTTTGTCTTCAATAAATAATAAATATTCAATAAATATTCAAGTGACTCCATTCCCTGACCAGAAATTTCATGGAAAAAGCAAAACATGAGTAAATAATAGAGGATATTCTTAAATAGCAAATTCTAAATTTGGTAACAGGAAGGATTTCTGGCTTCTCTGTCTTCTACTTTTCATTTTGAGTGTGCATCAAGTATACATTGTCACTAATCTACAGATCAAGATTTGTCAGAATTATTGGGTAAATGATTTTGAGCAACAAATGTATCTGAAGAAAAGAGAGGTGATTTTTAAATGAAGGATTCATTTTATGTTCAAGAATTTTTTTTTCCTGTTTCCAACTCTTTAACTGATGAAAACAAAACTGAACAAAAACCATTGCCTTTTATTATTATTATAGTTTCTTGATTGTTCTTTCATCTAACTTTATTTTTAACTGGTGAGGGTACTAGGCAGATATACTCATTATGGCATTCAGATCAGTTACCCAGCATATTCAACAATATTCAATATCCAAGGACCACATTCATTGACCATCAGTATGTGAACATAGATTAGTTTTGGCCAGCAACCTTCAGCTTGCCAAGCTTCATCTCCTCCTTACTTTTTCTTCAGAGTCAGAACTGAAACTTTCCACGACTAACCATCATTATAAATTGTACCATTGTCAAATTTAACTAAGTTCACAATTTTTTCTTCTGAATCACTGATATATATCAGAGGCAGACCAAGCAAAAGCCAAGTTTCATACTCAGTTTGGAAAAGTATGGTCCAGGTTTTTGTGTAGAGGCTTTTGGAAATTCAGATTTAATTCTCTGCTCTACTACTATTTCTACTATCCAGACTGCTCAGTTAAGACTATGTTTTTAAATGTTCAAAAGTACATTTTGTACTTTTGCAGTAGCTACTGCAATGGGAGTTAAGCTTTCAGGGTGATTTTGAAAATTCCCATAAGCACTTATCTGCATCCCTATGGCCCATATTCTCAGGCATATTTAGGTGTTTAATTCTTATTGATCCTCAGTTAACCTTTATGCCTCTGTTTCTTACTTGTGTGTTTGTTGCGAGGATGCTCAAAGTCTGAAGCCAGAGGAGGTTTAATTACTTTCTTTGCAATAGACAGAAATAAAATACCTGATCTAAATAATCCAGAGCACTGTGATTGTAAATATGGAATGATCAAGCCCCAATCCCCTGAATTTTGCATGTCAGCTTCACTTTTAATATGAATTTTAATATGACCCACAATCCTTGTCTTATTTCCTTGAGCAAACCATTATCATGTAAATTCTTGAGCTATATTTGATATCTCAGAATTTACCAGATTCAAGTAATCAGATATCATTTTTTTTCTTTCTATTATAAAATATCAAAAAAAATTTTTTGAAATCTCAGCCCATCATTTCTGCTGCGGTGATTTAAATTTTATTAAGCTAAATGTTTCTGGGAGCAGAAATATGCATAAACATTGTTGTGACCTTGTTGCATCATCCTCTACTATATTGTCATGTAGTGTCTGGTTTATATAGGAAAATATTAAGACATATAATTGTTAAAATAGTTTGTTTTATATGGCCTAATAATCACAGAATCACAGAATAGTTGAGGTTGGAAGGGATCTCTGGAAATCGTCTGGTCCAACTCCCTGCTCAAGCAGGGTCAGCTAGAGCAGGTTGCCCAGGACCGTGTCCAGTTGGGTTTTGAGTATCTCCAAGGATGGAGATTCCACAACCTCTCTGGGCAACCTGCTACAGTCACCCTCACAGTAAAAAAGTTTTTCCATATGTTCAGATGGAACTTCTTGTTTTTCAGTTTGTGCCCGTTGCTTCTTGTCCTGTCACTGGGCACCGCTAAAAGAGTCTGGCCCAATCCTTTTTACACACTCCCTTCAGATATTTATATGCATTGATAAAAGATCCGCCCTCAGTCTTCTCTTCTCCAGGCTAAAAATGTACATGTATAATCCTGTACGTGTATAACAATAACTGTGAATAACCTTACATACAAGCAGCTAATCATTTATTAGTAATAGATACCAAATCCTAAGCTTGAAAGTCATAGTCTTTGTAAACAGAGCCAAAATCTTTCAGTTGGTGTAATTTGTCATAGATGCTTTGATTTCAGAGTAACTTCTCTGTGTAGCTCACAGTCTGCCTTTGGTTGCTTGCTGTTCAGTGGCGGACTGGGGAATCCAGTGAACACATTTGAAAGATGCCATAAGGATGATTGCCCACCTATGTATTTATCCTTCAGTCCCTTACCTTCTAGTTCACCCAGCAGCCACTCAGGCTTACCTATATACATGCCTCAACCTTAACCTTTGAATTTAAGAAAATACATGGACTACTTCTTCTTAGGTGAAACTTTAATGGGGGTGTTTATGTCATTTCCTCATATCTTTTAGTCACTGTAAGGTATCCATAAGGTAGTCCTTGGGTCTGGAAGAAAGATTAGGAGGATGGAAAATAAAGGAGCCAAACAAAATTTGGAGAAGTAGTTGAGTGGAGAGGATATGACAATGTCTATAAGAAACGTATGAGCAAATAGAAAAGAGACAGAACAAGAGGAAGACAATGATGAAGTAGAATGAAAATACAATTTCTTCCACAGGGCAGACCATATCTTAATAAAGATATTAGTTATGATTTTCTACTGACTTAAATGGGTATAACTGGTATACACACAGTGACAGATTTTGCATGGAATTATTAGGATTTTTGCCCTTTGGTAATATGGAACTTAATTTTGTGGGTGCATGAAATGGACCCATTATCCTATTTGCTGTCCTTTTGTATAAGAGCAGTCCTTTGAGGAGGAAACTCTGTGACTCTTGTTTTGAATTGCTTTTAAAAGTCCGTATTCTGATAAAGTACCTCAACAGCTGGAATTAACCAGAAAAGTGTAAATCCTTTAACCAATTTCTCTCCAAAGTACAATTTTGGAAATGGCTGCCTGAACATTGTAGTCATGATTATAAGCACCAAATGGCTGTTTTGTGGGCTCTGTTAACTCTCCTAAGCACAGGGTTGCCCTTCTATGACATATTTTTCTCAGTCTACTTTGAGTAGTTTAGTCCTTTACATTTCAGAGAACTTAAAAAAACCCCACAGCCCTGAAATAGCTATTTTGTAGCCATCTCCCTTCCATTTGCTGAGGACTTGTTCAATTTTTCTTATATATAAAAAGTACTTTTTCAAAGCATCATTTTCAATAGTAAGATATACAGTTTGTGTTGAACCTAGTTGTGACCAGTTAGGGATCTGAAATATAACTTGATAACTTACATAATTAGATAGCTGTAAATGAAGGATAATTCATGATTACGGTACTCCCACAATCTGCCAGCCCAGAGCTGGGAAGAAAAGAACACCGTGAAAAACTCAGATTTGAAGTAACAAGCAAGCTTGAGAACTCTGCAGTCAATGGGAAGTTTCTAAACTAAAATGAAAAGTTTCTCTTAGAAACTCAGGGGAGTGGAACAGAATCTCCTTCCAGATAATAAAAGTGTTGTTTTACTTTTGTTAGGGGAAGGTTGTCTGTGAAGTTAATAGTATTACCTTTCCAACCTGTCCCCTAAAACACTCATTTGTTTGAAGAGGTACTTCTTGTCACTTGTCCTCTGGGATGCTTAAGTAGTTTTGGATTGTGTTTTGCAATATAGAATAAATTTGGCTCTTCTCACTTCCAGCCGCACCCTTGAGGACCATACCACCTATGGAAGGCCTGCTGAAGCAGTTTCTTATGAAAACAGATGGGTTCACTTGTTCCTCTAAGACAAAAGATTAAAAGAAAATGTCTGTCTTTGTTAGATTACATTCCAAAGATCTGACCCAACGGAACATAGTGATCTCTGCAACTGGGATGTCAGAATGACCCCAAATCACATTATCCTTCAGTAGCAAGGTTCTCGGAGAGATGATACCTTTTGAAATGGAGCATTGTGTTAGACCAGATGGTTGGCCTGAATTTCCATTGTTCCTCTCAGCTCTTCAGTGATATGCAGATTTCTACATTGCTTTATATTTTCCCACAGCTCTGCCTAGTATTTACATTCAGATAACTCTGATGAAGAAACTGAAAAGGCCAAACATAAAGAGGCTGCAGAACGCATTTGTCTCTGAAGTGTGAGTGTGTGTGTGTGTTTGTGTGTGTGCGTGCGCGTGCACCCGCATGCATGGGGGCAGTAGGGCAGGGAGGATGAGTGAGTGTGCATATGTGGTGTTAAAGGTGTACTAAGCAGGTATTAATCTTGTTTTCTTTTCTTTTTTTTCATTTTACATGAAAGCTGTCATGATTGGGATAAGAGTAAAATGAACCTAAGTATGATAAATGATAAAGTGCTCCTGGGAGTAAATATACCACTCAGAAAGAGCATTGCTAATCAAGCAGTGCAGCCAGCTAATGTATTCTGAGAGCAAGCACCTCAAAAAGATTCTGAATTTGAAACATTGAAGACTGGCATTTAGCTTGAGTAGTTTCTGGTTTTAGATGGAACTGCTACACCAGGGGATCACAGTAACAAAATGAAATCTTGGAAGGGGCAAAGGCTTGCTGTCTTGTATTAAATGACCAACCAGATAGAGAAGAAAAAAGAGCTAAAAGCTGAATTTGCTACCTGACTGGTGCTAACTGACAGTTTGGGCAGGGAATAGGATTAGGGAAAGGCAAGGATAAAACCTGTCCCTAACAGATTCACAGTAGATGTATAAATGTTGGTGCCCCCTGGGGTGGCTGAGGTGCTGCTTTGTTACAACTGCATGTTTAAAGGACATTCATGAACCTTTTGGTATCCCAGATGCCAAAAGGACTTTGGTCTGGCACACTAAACCAGGCAATATTCATTGCTTTAAAGAAAGCAGCATGTGTTCCACCTGTGAATCTCATCTGCTACCCACTTTTCAGAACTGTAACGCTGCCCACATGTCTTGTATGAGTACCTTGGAAAATGTATTTTTATTTCCAACTGATACCCAGTGTTAGAACTGTCTAAGCTATGATGGGTCAGGAGAATCATGCATAAGGGCTTTTCTTTTAAGGAAGGAGCATGAAAGTACTCCTGGCATGAGTTAAGTTGTATGTAACTCTAAAATGCTTTTTGGGTGAATATTAGGGAAGTTTTGAAAGTATTTATCTAAAAAACTTCGTAGACATAGTATGCCTTTGTCCATGTTTACAAAAAGGGCACTTAGGAAGCTGCAAATATGACTGTAAATCTATTTAACTTCTTCAGAAAATGTTTCAGTTCACCCCCTATTCATTCACCTTCAGTTATTCTTGTGAGTTAGCTGTTCCATAACTCCAGGAACAACGGGTGTCCTTCCTTGTGTCTTGTCTAATCCCACCATATGGACATGGAAGGAAACAGAACTGCATGCAGTATTCAAGATGTGGATGCACTGGATCTAGATTATGGTATTTTCCATTTTGATCTGAATTCCTTTCTTCGTCATTCCTAATGTTCAGTTTGCCTTTTTGACCACCATTGATCACTGAATGGACATTCCTTGAGCTAAGACAGTAACTCTAAGATATCTTTTTTTAGTGGTAATAGCTAGTTTTGGACTTGTTATTGTAGTTACCATTATTTTTACTATGTGCATTATTTTGCATTTATCAACTTTGAATTTCATCTACCACTTTATTGTGCAGTCATTTAATATTGTGAGATCTTCCCACAGTCGGTTTTAATTCTGACAGCTCCAGATGTTCAAAAAGCATGAATCAGGCCTCAGAAAATAATTAGATTGGCTTTAAAATTATTAATTTGGATGATTTTTATTTATTCCTGTCTTATGAGAACTTTAAGCTTTTCTCTGAAGCAGGCAGGGCTAGAAATACCATTTAAAAATATATAAAAATATATATATTCTGTAATAATCTTTTGGTTCTGAGATGTGGAGATTTACAAAACATACTAAGTATCCCAGGAATCATACAAAAATTTGAAGTGYTGGCAACCCTGTTTAGATTTTCGTTCTGTGCCTCCGTAGGATTCAGGTGTTTGAACAGCACTAGAGAACACAACTGAATGTGACGAAATTGCCAGGGCATTGTAAGTTACCATATCTCAGCTGAGTTGCTATAATTGGACATGTACTCTTTTGAAGTGTTCTGTCCAAGTACAGGAACATTAGAAGGACAATTTATTTCCAAACTGGATCCAAAAATCAATCTTATGTGGATTGAGACACATCCACACCAACAAACCTAAATGTCTTTTCCAGCACACCTTCAGAGAGATATGTAGAGCTCAGTATCTCTAGAGGACAGTTTCACTCTTTAAATGTTTTTTGTATTGGCAAACTCTACTGATCAGAAAGGGATTACTGATTATTAACCATTTTGTATAAGAAAATGCTATTTCACTGTGAGGGTGGTTGAACACTAGAGCAGGTTGCCCAGAGAGATTGTGGAATCTCCATCCTTGGAGATACTCAAAACCCAACTGGACACGGTCCTGGGCAACCTGCTCTAGCTGACCCTGCTTGAGCAGGGTTTGGACCAGACGATTTCCAGAGGTCCCTTCGAACTTCAGCTATTCTGTGATTCTTTGATTTTGTAATCATTAGAAGATAGGTAACTGAGTAGTTTTAGATTTGAATGGCTAGTTTACAAAAAAATAATAATCTGGCTGTCCATTTGTGTCAGGACAAAAACATCTTTGTTCTTTCCCTGGGGCTCTGAGGGCTTGTCAAGCTGATTGATAATATTTTTAAGGAAAGTATGTGTTTATTATTCTACTTTTTCATGTCTCCTAAAGACATTCTAGCACATTATAGTGCTAAGGATCTTGGCAGAGCAACACAGTCTGGTCATTGTGTCATTAGACGCTCTTGATTCTTTGCCCCGCATGAGCTTGTCTTACTCAGAAGCTTGTTATGTGGAGGAAGATCCTTTTGCTGCATGGATGGGGCAGCTTTAAAGACTTTTTTTACATCTCTGAAGTGAAGCAGACTAGTCAGGATCCTTTGTAGCTGGAATCATAGTCCAATTTTCATAGACTTTTTTCAGTGAAAGATTATTAAAACCTCTTTACTTAGAATCAGAGTTAAAGGGGGACTTGTTTAGTAGAAACTAGATAATTTCATAACAATTTCAGTGCCACTGGTTACATTTTTGACACTTAAAACTAGACAAACACTAGATAAAAAATAATCATAAATTAATGTTAACTTTTTTGTGTTTCAGTCAATGTGAACAGTAGAAGTGTCTTATTTTTTATTTCTAGATTGATTTTTGTAGTTCTCCTAAGGGACCTAAGAGTAAACTGCTGTAGTATATGAGTTGTAGAGCTAGGTGCACTTAACAAAAAGCTTGTCTCTTTTGAACCTTTTATTATGAAAACCTTTTAAAATGTTTCCTCTTTATGCGAAGATTTGTTAAGACGGAGCACTGACATTTTCCAACATTGTCCCTTGCTTAAGTACAGTTGAGAAAATTGCTGCATGCTCAATTACTTCGCATAGTGTAGGCTGTTAGTAAGTGGGACCAAGATCTGGCAGCTTGTAGCTCCATATTAGCTTAGTTTGTGTTATAGCCAATTGCTGTCTGACCTCTCTACACTGCAGAGGAAATGCAATGCCATCTGTACATCTCTTAGTCACATTAAATTATGTCATTTATATTACATTGGAATACAGAGTTTACTTTAAGCTTTATGGCAAAATTAGCAGAGGTAATAAGATATAAGCAGAAGCACATAGGTGGAAATTTGAGGGCCCTGTTTTTCCAGCTTACTTTGCTTTTGCCGGGTGTTGAATTCACCTATGAGTTCAGGAAGGGGGGAAGTTATTCAAATCTATGAAGATGCTAGCATGCGTAGATGTTTATAGGTTTGAAACACCCACTGATCTCGGGCAAGCTTTCCATGTGTTTCGTTGTACAGGATGAAGTCCTTTCTGTTACTGAATGACTCTCATAAAAATGTGGACAAGATAAAAAAGGGGGGGAAGCATATTGCAAGAATTCTTGTTCATGTTACCTGATGAAGTGTCTTTTTAACAGTCTCTATGACTGTATTTTACTCTGTGAGTACAGTCCTGGAGCTTTTTGCTAAACAGAGCTAAAAGGAACCAGGATTTCTCTCCAGAGGGTCTGTTCCAACTCCCATGGAAGTAGATCGAAAAAGTGTTATGGATTTCAGTGGAGTTGGGTCCTACATGTAATTTTTCTTTCTTTAATTTCTACAACTACACCTCGCTCTAAATATACACCTATGAATCCACTATTGGCTGCTCAAACAAAATATCACTCTCCCAAGATATGAGAGTTACATTCCATGTGAAATAGCTTCCAGAAGATGCCACTTTTTTACTGTAGTTTTGCGTAAAATGGAAAGGCAATAAGACTGTCAGTTATTTGGTATAGCTCATGCAGGCTGAAACAGGATCCAGCTGCTCTTTGGACATTTATTGCTTCAGTCCTTTCCTGTTAAATGTCCACTGTCATTTTGGTTTTATGTGAAACCCTTCGTTCAAAAATATGATCACGGACAAGAAGGGCTCTTAAAATAAAAAGTTTTGTATGTGCTAGCTGATATAAAACTAGACTATGGCTGTCTTGATCAGCTTAAAGAAATTTTAAATGTTAGCTTATGCCTAAAATACTTGTAAATGGCAACAAATTATATAAATATTTGACAGAGCTCATCCTATATTTTGCTCTATAAACATTCAGAAACTCTTCACAAGGAAACAGGATGTACATTGTCTGAGGAGCTTTCTGCTCTTTCCATAAAAGGATCTGCTACATGCATATTATACAGAGCTGTTGTACATCACTTTAGTCTTAAAAAAATGTGAATATATAGAAAGGCCAAGGATGAAATCCTTGAATCCTTGAAGTCAATAACAAAACTCTTAGTGATTTAATTGGAACGAAGATTTCACCTCAAGTCCTCAAATGCTGAAAACTAGCACAACTTAATTGAAGATGATAGAACTAAGCTGAAGGATGCCCTAGCTGCATTATTGCTGAGGATCTGGCCCTCAGAATGCCTGTATTTCTTAGGGTGAAAAAGCAGTGAAGAGGAAGTCTTTCAGAAGACAAATAATGCAAATGTTGGAAGAAGTTTAACCCTGGGCTAAAGAGCAGAGCAAAGCCTGTGCTTTAGTCCTCTGCTAGTCATTTGTACAGGAGTGAGTGTCATTTTAAATGAATAAAATGAGGTAAACTTGTGTTCATGTGAGATTTATCTCCTCATTTGCAATACATTAACAAATAAAGTGAAAATATATTTATACACATTATATAAGCCGATCTGAAATCCTGATGTATGCATCCACAGATTTATAAATTATACTTGTAAATCAATATAAATTGCTTGGTCAGAATGTTCATGCCTTACCATCACAGAAATTAGATATAGAAAAGACTTGATTCATTTACCTAGTTCATCTCCCTGCCAGTGAAGAATTATTCTTGTTCATTGTAGTCTCTTATAGTATGTTGTCCTGTGTAATTTTAAAAGACTCCAGAGATTAGGATTTTTCCTTTTTCCCTATCAAAAATAAATTTAATTTTTTTATGTCTTGATCATTTAAACTGAGGGAGCTGGCAGTGTTTCATGGCCTAATACTGAGAGGTACTGGGATCAAACATCTCCAGAGCACCTATGCCTTTCAAGAATAGGAAAGAGCAGTACAATTAAAACATAAAAATATGGAGTGAAAATGAGAACTATATAATTAGTATACTTCCCTTCATCCGTGCCTAGTGCCCCTCAGTAATGAAAACCCCTTTGCCACTGCTTCCAAAACTGGCTTATTTCCATTTCAGAATATGAGAAGCAAGGAGTTTATTAAACAGGTGCTAATGTAAAGCAAAACCTCTAGTTATGAAATGGAGGTATTATTGTCTTGATTGAGGCTCTTAACATTAAGGACATACTTGGTTAAGTTTTATCTCTCTTTCATTTGCACAGATTCCATTTCCCAGCTCCGGATGTACAGGAGATTATATATAGAGATCTGACACCCATCTCTGTTTGTCTGTTGAATCTTGGCAACTGAGTCCATTAACCCTGTAGCATCATATACTTCTGGAGCCTACTTGAGAGCTATATAATATTAGAGGCAGCAGAGTTTACAAGTAGATGAGCGAAGTGTGAGACAAACAAGTTCCATAGTTGTTCCTGACACTGACTGAATAGAGGCTTTGTCCAGTCATCCATTTCTGCACAATATGAAGTTTTGCTTGTTGCAGTGAGTGACTGATACACACTGGTATCATGAACTTATCCATAATATGGAAAGGAAAAGAGGCAATAGCTAACTGGAAAAATCTGTTGCTGGTTTATCATTTACTGATCAATCTATCCTTATTGAGATGGTTTGTAGCAACCCATCTAATAATAACTGTACATCAAACTGTAAAATGGCACTATTTCCTTCACTGAACTAGAACAAGAATGACAAATGAACTTGGGCAAGACTGAATTAAAAGGTTGAGGCTGTTGTCCTGGTTCTGATTCAGTTTATTTGGGTCTGATTAATGTTTCCAGAAGCATCCACTGAAGTCTATGGTGCTCAGTTAGGGGTATTGTTTGCCAGACTTTTCAGAAATGGTGAGCATTCATTCTTCCCATTAATTTGCTGGATTTTTTTAATGTAATCCTCTTCTCAAGCTCTGGATCTTTCAATATGTTTTAAGAACTGAGGCTCGCAAATCRTTTAGGTGATTCTGAAAATGATGTCCTTAGTCTTTACATCTTGCATCCTCATTATCTTCAAAYTGATATAATGCTTTCCTAACTCAAAGGAATGTGATGAAGCTAACGTAATTCAAGATGGTAAATTGTGTTGAGATCTTTAGATAGAGAGAGCAAAATACCAACTCTTTATTCTCTATTTTTTTCATTTTTCTTCTGTATATATTTATAGTTAGTGTACTTTCAACCTGATTCTAGCTCTCTGGCTTGGGACTATTCCTCTTCTGAGAATTAAGGCGTTTAGTACAACAAAATGAGCTTAGTAATGCACTCTATTCTTTAATGGAAGGCTACTGTACTTTGATCACCAATACATCATCATACATTACAGTGCTCCATATCTGATTTTCCTTTCATTTATAGTGGCAAAAATCAGGAATGACTTCAATGAGGTCTGTGGAATTAAACTGGTGTAAGTGAGCATATTCAGGCTTTCCTTCTATTCAGACCTTCTTATTCTGACATGTAAATTGACTACCTTTTTACAATAGAAGCCGTTTAGGAGTAAATTTCCAATGCACTATATGATCATTAGATTGGTATGTAATTCATGTGTACCATTTTGAAAATGCCAGTGCCCCTTTGAAAGGGTATGAAGGAAAAATGGTTACTTCTATAATGTTACTTAAAAGGCTTCTGTTTATCAAAACCTCATTGTGTCATGAAGGTAGTGTTCGTGCTTACTGCAGAAAAAGCACACTTGTCTTTGTGACTGATCTACTGAACAACTCTTGAATAATGGAAACTTATTTTGTACATATAAGAGGGATATATAATCCTCCCCCTGCCCCTTGGAAAAACTAGAAAAGTTGACTTTGCTATTCCTCAATTTAATCTTAATCTTCAGAGCACTAAAACTCTCCAGTGGGGCCAGTGGTTGAACTGAGCTACTGAATATTGCCTGCAGAAATGTATTACAAGATTGAATATAAAGTATTTTCTCCATACGGTTTTAACCTGTCGTGTACCATTTACATAGAAATTTGGGGTTGGACGATGGGGGCTGTCACTTACTTCTGCCTGCACAGTTTTTTCATTTTGGGTGCAACTGAATAATAACTTGTGCACTCCCTTTTGCCTTTTTCCTTCTTTTGAAACAAAAATATTCCAGCTGCAGAAGTGACTGCAGTTCAGCTAGCAGTGCGGCTACAGTGTTTCAGGTTTTCAATTACAAATATAATTGCTGTGGTTGTTAATTCATTTCATTACATGGAATTATATTCCTTAGGCAAGGTCTCAGGGACTTTTGTGCTCAAATGGGGGTCTCAATAAAGCGAGTACTAGCTCATCCATGTGCAAGGCTGTTCTCAATACTGTCCTTCACTGGTGTCTCTGATATACTGAAGTATCAAAATGGAAAAGTATTTAAAATATACCTTAATTTTGTGTTCTTGGCACTCAGAGGCTTCTAGGTCTGTTAGCTAAATATGTGTGATAAATTATAAACCAAATCAAGAAGCCCACAGAAGACATGAGAAGAAATTCCTGAAACAGTATAACTACCACCACCTTCCAACTTGTACGCATACCTGCCCTATATACATCTTCTTAGAGATGTTCAAATATGCAGGTACAAGCCCTCACAAAAATGGGAGTCCTGAAATATCCTGAAGGATGCCAGAAACATAGGCTGTAATCTGTGGTCATGTGCAGATGCAGTAAAAGGGTTTAGGAAGGAGGAGACATGTAATTCGTCTTTGTAGTAGCATGCTAGCAGAGTATTGCATTATTAGCTGACTCTATTCAGGTCTTGATCACAGCAGAAGAGAGTGTTTATGCTGTCAGTTTGAATAACCCCTTGTTTCACTCCTAATTCTGTCCCCCTGATTGTCCACATGACATGCATATTAGATTGCTCCTGGGATCCCATCCAGATCAACTAGATCGCTCTCCAGAGAAAATCTGGGAAGGGATTGGTGGTTATATTAATCTAGGGACTGAGCCAATACGCAATATGGATGTGACTGCACCAAGTCTTGCTCCCTTCACCCAGCCTAGTCTTTCAACACTGTCCCAACACTCCTGAAACCATCTCACACCCTCGCATCATGAGGGCTTTTTACAGCAGTCACTGGTAGCATTGTGCTATCAAAGTGTAAGTACATTGGATTGCAAAACAGTCCTCTCATTGTTGTGGTCATGTTATGTGAAAATATTAATTATTAAGGGATCCCAGGCCAAAATGAGGGCAACAAGGGGCCAGAATAAGAGTTGGACCCTTGTGACAATGTGTAGTCAAGGGGAGAGAGTATTTACAACTGCACTAATCTCCCTGGCTATCTGCAAAGATGGCCTTTTGCATGCTGAGAGGCTGAAGCACAGCCCTGCATGCTGCTAGAAGTAAAAATAAATGAAAGCAGCCTAGATAAAGGCTAGATCTGCGTCATGACTGCTCCATTCCTTGTCTGCGTACAGCTTTTCATCTGTCAGTCAGCAGCCAGCATCAAGTGGGTAGTGGTTTTCTCCTTCCTATTGTTCCAGGTTATATGGGTGGGATGTCTGACCAGGTAGTCCATACAGGGCTAAATGAAACTCACTCCTTTTCTCCCAGTTCTTAGGTCTGTGTGTGAAAGCCAAGTTCTGCAAAGAAATAAGGATGTCTCTGGAGCAGCCCATCAGGAGCTGACAGCAGCTGAAACCGTTCTAGCTCAGTGGCATTTGATTTCCATTTGGAAATCTGGAGGCTCCTCTTTGGAGTTAGCTGCTGTTTTGCTCTGCCCTTACGCACTATGGTCCCACTGACAAAATCTTAGCCGATTACCAGTAGGGCAGAGTAGAAGGAGAGGAGAGATTAAGACACAAAACCCAATACTCTGCCTGTCCTCCAAAGTGTGAATACCTTTAGTTCAGTGCCCCAGAGAGGATAATCGAGTGTGTTAATAGGGATTCCATAACAACGGTAAATGAGTAAGCAGTCAGTAGAAAGATACATTTCGTAGTGATCATGGGATAGTATTTGATTTACAAAGTGTTGACCAATGTATTAATTTGATAATTTCTTTCTTGATTTGTTGAAATAAAACTTTAAGTCATACCTTGTGGAGGGCTAAGTTAAAACAGGGGAGTTGAAATTTATTCCCTGTGCAAGTAGAAGAGTATGAGGAAGTGTCTGCAAATCAAATGTGAACAGAGAAAACCCACATTCTGGAGTTTGTTTTACAGGGTTGTAGGAAAATAACTGATTTCCGTTTGTAAGATTGACCTGGAATGTAGGGCTGTTTATGTCTCCTTTTGATATTTTGTTGAAGCTTTGCTTTAGCTTTTATGGCCACTAGCGAAAAGAGTCCTTGTGTCAGAAAATAAATTTGATCTTCTTTCCTTTTAAATACTCTTTGGCAATTTTTTTCAGGTACTGTAACTGGATGTGGAAAAGCTCAGAAACTGCAGATCCTTTCATTTCACTGTTTGAAAAGATCTGTACAAGTCATTGGTAAGTCAGGATTATACAGAAAACTCTTATTTGCTTTTCATTTAACTTTTTCTAATAAATGCCTTTCCACTATGTTGTGTCTCAGGTCACTTTAAAAATGGCTTTAATTTTTGTAGCAAAGGGTAGATAAGATCAATTTCTCCCATATAAAAGGAATTAATATATGAGTTCTACTATATGGAAAATGAAGTTTTTTAAAAAGTAGTTTAATGCATCTTTTATTCTGGCAACCAGTATTTGCTTTCTTTTCCCGTCCCACCAAACAGTTTGAATGTACTTATGGTTAAATATTCAAGGGATGGGAAAGAACCAGTTGGTAATCCTCTTTCACTGGTGTTCAATTTTTAATATCAATTGGAAAATAAAAAAGGTATTTGCTGGTTGTAGCAATCTTTTTAAACATTTTCGATGGAGAACAAACAGGTTAGAAAATACATGACCTAAATAATGTCACAGACCACCACTACTTTATTGTTATTATTTCATTTCTTTTAGATTCTTGTATGGTAATTTTTAGAGGTACTAGTCAAGCTCTGTGCTGGACAGGGCCTCTATTACAGCTGCTTGAAAATTTCTACCAAAATTTTTCCAAAAAACAGAATCTCAAATAGAAATATTAAAATCACAAAAGATGGTAGTTTCCTAGGTAAATACTGCTAATTTGCTGGACACCTGAAAGCAGATGTATATTTTTGTTGTTTTTTTTCAATCACACACTGAAAAATTAATTGGGCAACTGAAATATTACAATTCCAAAATGGTGCCACTGAACCTCAAAGGAACCATGCTTTACCAGCCTTGAGGTCTTATTCTTTCATATGAATATATTTCTATTCAAATAGTTTCTATGCAGCCTGGCTGATTTTACTGTTGTCTTGCTGGCTGCCCACAAGCTGGCAGAATTTCTCAATTTAGAGGTAGTAGTTTTGATGCTGGATGTGTCAGAGCTACTATACATGTGCACAGCAGCTGATCTGCACATTGCGCAGTAACCCTGACATGGCCTGGACCCATTACACCTGCTTTGCCTGCACAACAGATCTGTGTGCATGTGTGTGTGAATCATTACCAGAAGTAGCCAAGTCTTTATTTTTCTATGGAAATTTTCAAATAAAATGGGGGAAATTAATTTGTTTTCAAAATAACCTGAACGAAGAGAACAAAGAAACAACTTAAATTCTGGTGCAGGATAGTGCACGCATTTTCAGATGAATCCTGTTCTATGATATTCTTGAGTATAATAAAAACATTTTGAAGGAGTGTATTAGTATTGTGCAGGATGTACCAGTTCAAGTCATAGTATACATGAGTCGCCACACTTGGGAGTAGTATTGCAGCTACATTAGTGATGAGAAACCGTTGTGCAATGAAGTCCTTGAACTACAACTAGGCTCAAAGAGCAGATTTCATGTCTAGATTTCACTCCTGGTAAAGCATGCAGGGTTGATAGCCAAGACCTCTGGCTGATTAATTTTGTTAGAAATAGGAGTCAGCTGCAATGCTTGGATATACCTTTCTATTTGTATTTCAGACCACATTAATGTAGATACATGAGTGACCAAATTTCCCAGTGCAGACAAGTCCCTAAGTTATACATTTTTTTAATGGAATACTTTCATTAGTGCCTTAGCTGATATTACTCATAAACCAACCCTTATGCTACCAGGTTTAATCATAGTCTCGAGGCAGAGGTTTATTAGTCCAAGGTCATTCTATACTTTTTTATTTCATATTTTCCCTTAGAGAAAGAGAGTTATGTCTCCAGAAAAATCACTTGCCTCCTGCCTAGCATATCAACATCCACAGACTTGCTGCCAGCATAGATGTAATGCCTCTTGGTCAAACTTCATGTTGCACCAAAACAGAGAGTTTACAGTAAAAGAGAGATAATGAGATCAAGTCTTGAAACTTTTATGTGGGATTATATAAGCTGTTTAAGGAATTAATGATAAAACTCTATTTAAAAATTGAACTGTTTCTTGAAAATATTAAATCTCTTATTGTGAATTTAGTGCTTTTGAAACACTGGATTGATAACTCTGGAGATCAAAGTCTTACACCTGGCTGATCTACTTAAATGTCCTCATGGTCTTGATGCACCCTACTGTCTATCCCTCAGAGATGGGGAAGTGCTATGATTCCTATACTACTGGTAAGGAACAGATGTGCAAAAAGACAGAGTGGCCTATTTAATCTCACATTGGAAGTCTGTGCTGAAGTGTGTGCGAATGGATTTCAGACCAGGTATCTGATTTCTTTGGGTAGCAATCCAAGTGGGAACTGTAGCCCCTCTCCTACAGAAGAAGTAGGATGTCTCGACCCTGGTCAAAAAGGGTGGGAGATTTCCCACTTGCATTAAGTCCCTGGTCTTTTAGTAGAGAAACAATGGAAAAACAGAATCAGGACAGAGAGGGTATTTTGAGGTGGTTGACACAAGTATGTTGGAAACTGGACTGTGATCTAACAAGTTTATTTATTATAGAATAGTGAATAATGACACATAGCAAAATCTTTTTTGTAATTCTTTCCAATGATGTGACTGCTCTTTTTTTTGGGATTGTAGTTCTAATTGAACTTTACATAGCTTGATTCATTGGGAAAAATTTCTGCTGTACCGCTGTTCTCAAAACTTGTGACGGAAATGTTTTAGATCAAAACATACCAATTACATAGAAACATGTCAATCCCCTTAGAATTACAATTTTACCTTGTTCTGCTGTCTGCCTTTCCAGGTTCCTCAGCAGCATATGCTCTGGGTTTCTGGGCTTTTTAGCTCCTTAGCAACTCATTGGATAAGGAACTAAGGAGCCAAGATTTTCCAGACCTGTATGTTCATTGTTTCCTGGTTCTTTCCTCCTGCAGCATCTTGCAGAATATACTAAGAGGAATCCAGATTCAGAATCTGCATGACAAATCAAAGTTTTCTGCATGATAACAATTGTAGTTCTTTAATCTGAGGTACTGCTATTGCTTTGTTCATTTACATCAGTGGGAAAAATTCAGCATATTTTTTTTCCTGCTCTGTACTTAGTCCTTATCCCCAATAAAATAGTAGTAAAAACTATTTTAAAAAATTATCAAGAATTAATGTATCATATTTATAGCCATGTAAATTAAAGAGGTCTCAACTAATAATGTGAATCACATAATTTAAAATAAATAAATAAAAGTTATATAGACAGAGAAGCAGTCAACCAAATGGTTTCACCATATGCTGAAGCATACTTACTGTCCCTTATATCCTGTATTCTCTGTGAAAACTATGTATACTTATTCACTGAGAAAAAAAATACATGAAAGAACTTTAAAGCTAGAAGATCAAGTTAGACTATATGAAAATTAATGTAGTCCTTATTTTTCTAATATAAGGATATCTTGAAGATACAGTCTTTACAGGCTTGATCACAGTATTCTTGCATGGAAGCTCTCTCTCATTCAGTGGAGATGATGTATGGTAGTCGCTGACTGAGCAGGAGTAGCCACATGAATGCATTGATCCATTCCCTATAGATTGGTTGTATTTACCATCTTCCCTTTTTTTCGGTGGATATGTAGTTCTAGATTTCTTAGTGTCTGTATTTGATATCCTTCTGATGAGTTAAAGGGCTGTATGTATTTCCAGAAATAGGCCACTCACTGTCATGGCTTTTAAGGTCTGGGCTCAACTTTTGCTGTTTCACTGGTAGAAAGAAAACAGAGGTCCTGAAAGGTGTTCACATACCATTAGGACTGGTTGAAAAGTTCAAAACATTTTTCCTTTGAAAAAGAGGTTTTTCTTGAAAATAAATATTAATCACATTTCCTTTTACTATAGAAAAATTCTTTCAATTGTTTTTTTCCATTAGGGAAACCTGAAGTAAACTTTTAATTCCAGCTAAGGTAAAAGTTCTCTGCATTTGCATGTCTACCATATACCTTTAGGATGTACCTCTGTCAGCTCACCTCTTCAGCTAGATATGCTCTCCCATGATGCACCACGTTAGCCAATGTACAAGCTTAAATAATCTGGGATGTCTTTTGCTTTCTGAAAAGTGTAGGTGTTTTGATGCTTTGTCCCACTTGGAGAGAAAAATGTCTTCTGGAGTAGCAAAATACCCTAAAGGATAGTAAATCCTTCTTTAAGCAGCTCTGTTTAGAAGGATTGCCAGAGGGCCCCATAGAAAGCTCAGTCTTGTGAAACATTTTTTGGGTGTATGGCTACTATGGAGTCACCTGCCAGCTTAAGTACAGTAGCAATCTGGATATTGGCAGTGTAGAAGGCAGTGCAAGGTGACTCCCCAGCTGGGGTCCATCCTACTGCAGGATACTGCCCCCAGTACTGAAGCCTTAGCATATCCAGTGCAGTGGTCAGCAGCCTGAGCAGCTCTGCAAACAGGCAGAGTCTCAAGCTTAGCAGGAGATTGGCGATACCACCGCTCCTGGAGGCAACATTTGCACCAGCTTCCCCCTTTGGGGAAAAAAAGTACTTATCTGTCACACTGACCTTGGAAGGTGACCAAACTTAACCCTCCTCTGTGATCGCAGTACGGGTAGTGACTGCAGTACAGGTATGTCTTACTTGACCTTAGAAACCTTTCTATCAGAAAAGTGATACTCTTCTGATACCTTTACCTGATTTACTTGATTTACCTGATTTACCTGATTACTTTCTTATCATAATTCACTGAGGCAGGACTGAGCAAGTCGTTCTAGGTCAGTTAAAAAGTAGATATTTTTTGTCAGTGGAAAAAAAGAAAAGAGTGTGGGAATGAGCAGAAATTTGTTGCATCTTGGAACAAACAAAACTGAACAGATGAATTATGTTTTTATGTTCATATCTTCTGTATATCCATAACAATACAAGAAGGCTTCACATCAACATTTTGAAATCTTTTTGACAAACTGGTTCACATTTTCATCAAAATTGACTTTTTTTTGGATTTTTCATCTCATACCTCAATTAGCAGTTGAACCCAACACTTTAAGCACATGATACAGTGATGTACCACCAAGTGCTATTTTACTTCTGGGGGTTTTCAAGAGCTGATTTAATGATCACTTGCCTTACCTTGAAAATGTATTTTTTATATTTTCTAACACCCATTTATTTCTTTTTAGAAATACAGAAAACAATTAAGATTATGTCAATGCTGAAGACACTGAAGTCTTAGGTTGAAACCTAAAGTGGAACCTATCTTTCAAAGAGGAACAGGTCAAAAGTGTTAATGGTTAATGTGTGACTTAAAGCTAATTTTGAGAAGAAAATATGGAGTGATGCTGCTATTATTTTCTGTTTTTTTTCTCTTTCTCCTTTTTTCTGGTCTTGCCTTGTGCAGCGCTTGGAAGTTCTTTACTAGGAACACAAGCTGGAAAGAAAATAAACCAAGAGGTAATGTATCCAGTTTGATAACTGTACTTGATATAAATGTATATATAGGGGTGACTTCTTCAAAAAATTATGATCTAAATGCAATTATACCCAGTATTCTAAATACAAAAATGTAAGATTTTTTTTCCCAATTTGTCCCTATTATAGTAAATAAAATGGCCAATACTGCTTCTGCCCCTAGCCGTGTTAATATGAAGTGAATATAGTGAACTAAAAAATAGAGACTGTTCAAGGCAGATGAGACCAGACCCCTGTGTAACAGAGAGGGAAAATCTAGAAGTTTGTTGTGTCCCTTTGAACAGAAGTTGGTCACGATGAGAGACATTGTATTCAATTTTGGACTCTTTATGCTGGCTCAGCTGCTGGAAAGGAGCCACGGGGTTAGATTGATCACCCTGTGTGGAATACACCTAGCAAGAACGATGCAGCATATGTTTGGCACAGTGACCCCACTCTATTCCCTTGACTGGGACAGAGGGAGGAGGCAGAGCACTCCACTGTTCTGCCTGATCAGAAGTTGTTCAAAGACACAGTAAATTAGAGAAGCTTTTCTGAGATGTGTTAATTTATACTGGAATTGGGAAAGACATGGACCTAGAGTCCAGGATGTGTAAAAAGAGACTCTCTTCTCTGCTCCCTCTTGCTTAGTCCTGGGTTGTATCTCCTGACAATTGAAAATATTAGAGGAGTCACCATGGCTAAACCATTTTATTGCTATGAGACTCTGCAAGACAAGGGAAACCATGACTATCTAGTTAGGTTCAGAGGACTTCAACCACATTATGCTTTTCAGCTGTCCTGTGGAGCTATAGATCATTTCCTCTGCCTGAGCAATCTCTTCTGTGAAATGAAGATGATTACCTATGTCTATAGTGCACTTTAAGATCTGTGGTTGAAAAGGACTATATGAGTTATACATTATTGTTTCTCTCTGTCAATCCCTGCCCAAGTTTTGCTTTGCATGTAGAATTCAAGCAGCTCCTTGTTTTTCAAAGAAGAACATGGCTGAGAGGAAGGAGGTAGCAATAAAGTAGGATTTAGGAGAACTTGGCTTTGCGGCACACTCGTTTTGTGACTTTCAGATTTTTATCTCATTGTGCTTCAGTCCTCCAGATATAAACTGAAGATAATAATGCTCCTTTTGGCTTGATCTTTGTCCTATTTATTTAGTTTATAAACTTCCTGGGGGCAGTGATTGTCTCTTAGTATGTATAGCACCTACCACAGAGAAGCTCGGATATCATTTAGGGCTTCTATGTACTGCTATAAAATATCCATTAAATAATTAGGTTATGGCAGGTGTTGCCAAATGGTCTTGTCTCCTTAGACTTCTCAAAAATTTTTCTTAGTGTACAAATAAAAAAATTCAGTCTCAGATGTCTGCAAAGCTTTTTGCTTTTGTGTGGAAGGCTATATAGAGAACTTTGGAAAGAGACCTCTCTGGGTACCAGTCTCCCAGTCTTGTTCCTGACTCGAATGAATACTTAAGGCAGAATGGCTTCTGAAGGATGTTGAGCATTGGAGGTTTCTCTGATCCTATTAAGAAGAATCCTGTAAATCAAAAGAATGGTTGTCCCGCGTGCTGTTTAGTCATTCTGTTGCAGGATTAGGGCATAGGTGTAATATACCCAGATTCTTCCCACAGATGTTACTCCTCTAGGAAACCAATCTGCAAAATCTTGGGATATCTGATACTGCACCAGCTTGAGCAATAATGGGATCAGAAGAAAGGCAATACATTTGGTTTGATGTCTACCTGCAAGTGCATTTCAATTTATAAAACAATGTACATTCTGTCCTGGCAAAGAGAAGACAAGGGATAATGTTGGGGATAATCAATTATTTTCTTTCATGCAGAAACATATCCAAATTCTGGGTAACCAATGTTCCCTGACTATAATGTTTTTTTAGCATGGGAAAGCTCAGGATTATCAAGGACTTTGTGTGTCTTATGAGGGTATATTACAAAAGCAGAAAATTCAACACAGTTCTCTTTAAAATCAAGTCCAGATTCACTCAAAAGATTTTCAAGCCTTCTGATGAATTTTGAGTTTCCAACAAAATTGGCAAGTAGACATATTTGTTTGGGTTTGTATTTTATGTGAAATAATTGCCAAACTCCATTGCTGAGCTGTGTCTGCAAGGGACTAATACCACCAAACTTTATTTCAGCTGTGATCTCTGCCAGATAAAACTAGAGGAGTTGATAAGTGAGTGCCAGTTAGTCTGACTCAAGAAATTGCCTGAGAATCAGGCCCAGGGTAATTGTGACACTTTTGTTTTAGAAACAAAGCAGCCCAGCTAGATTTAGGGAAAATTTTGACTGTTGTAGTCAAAGATCAAAAAGAGGGAAATGATTATGTCAGGACAGTAGAAATATTGGGCTGAAAAAGATGCTAAGCATTCAGATCTGCCAGCTTTTCTGTTTTCTCCTCTCCCCTTTCCCCCCTCCCCCTGCAGGAAATTTGCCCTCTCCCTTACAATAAAGATTTTTTTTTTTTTTGGTGGTTGCAATAAGACAACTCCAATGAAAGTGGTTGTCATGAGATAATCACACCTCTGGGGGATTATAGGCATCTGGCTATGATTCATAAAATCCCCCAGGATTGATTCCCCCTTTCCCCCCTCCTTAAAGATAACCACACCTCCTGCTGTGTTTTATGACTTGAAAAATGCAGTCTTTGTGATTATTATGTACAGATATTATTTACATTGAGTTATTTTGTTTCATTGTATTGTGCATTAAAAAAAAAAAAGGATTTAACTCTCAGTTTTAAAGAAGTTCTCACTGCCAAGAATACACAAGTGGTTGATGACTACTTCAAAATATTTCCTGAGCATCCATCCCAGGCTGTTCTCCCTTCACTAACACAAATTAATGAGGCGTGCTGATTTTTTTTCTTCTCCCTTCCCTTCCCTTCCCATTTTCCTTTTCTCTCCCTTTCTTTCTTTCTTTCTCCTTTCCCTCCCTTCCCCTGTTTGATGTCTCTCTTTGATACATGTTTTGCTGTACAATAACATTACTGAAACATATTATAAGCACTTCCTTTTTTGATACATGCTGTACTACACCTTAACACTTAAATTGTTTGGCTTATCCTAAATACACTTGTAAACCCTGCCAATAAGCTCTAGCATATCTGCTGCCAACTGTGCATACACACAAAATCTTAAAATAATTTGAACAACATCTGATTCTGCCCATACTTTCTCTCCTTTTCTATTAATTGTGGGAGTCAGAAATTAAAAATGACTGATTTCTTCCAGTTTGTGAATTTGTGGATTTTAAGAATCACTATGACCAAAGATAAGAGACACCTCAAACCAGGAAAAGTAGTAGCATCTGTAGTAGGAACTGCTGAAGGCTTGGATAGTTTTATTTACACATACATTTCTCTGAATTTAAGTCTGGATCTTGACATTTAGGTTTATGAAAGTGTTAAAATCTCCAGAAAGGTTTAACTAAAACACAAGGTGCATTCAGTGTTTTCCTATTCATACCAGCTTGGGCATGGATTTAATTCTTTTTAACACTCTCAGTTAAAAATAAGAACCTATTTGCCACAAAAATTAAGTCAAACGTAAAAAAAAATACAAATTTAGACTGAAACAACAATGAAGAAATAAAGGGCAAGGGAGAGATTCAAAATACAGCATTAATATAATGCAGTTAGTACACTGTAAATGCTTTACTGCTTCTAAAATTCCCTAACAAGGTGAGTGAAACTATTCTAAGAACACTATTATCAAGAGACACCTTTGAACTAATCTATCCTGAAGAATAACCCCCAGAAAGATAAGGTGAGGAGGAAGGGAAGGAAAAAAAACAGGGGGAAAAAAAACAACTTTCATATGTTTGTTGGCCACACAGCACAGCTCCGACTTCTGAACATTTTTCCCCAATTATTTTTGTAAAGTATTGATCGCAATTTAATTTTGCAGTCCCAACATGAGAGGTGCTTCATGCTGAAATGTCTCACAGGAGATTGTAATCAGGGTCTAGCCTGAAGGTGAAGCACTAGTACATAGGTTTTACTCTATTCCTCCACTCTTCATCAGTTCTGGGATTGGAGCAGAGGGCATTCTCAGGCAGATTAATTTTTGACGATGGGATCGATGGAAGATGTTTTTTCCTCCTGACATTGAGTCATCTAATTTGCTGTTTATCTTTGGCTTATTGAGTTTCGAGCATTGTTAAATCATACCTTTCAGCTGTTTAATTTCAGATGTGAATTTTGCATTCCCCTCTTGTACTTTGGCATAACTCTTTTACCTAAAATGAGCAGGGTGATGGGCCTTTTTTGACACCAGGTTACTGCTTTCGAGTCTGTTAAGTACTCCAAGGTAATGTTATAGTACTTTCTAGCCTTTTTTCTTTGCTTGTGRCCATAGATCAGATCATCTCTAGGGAAATCATTACTTGCCATCATTATTATCCCTAGCACCTTCATCTATTCTCCCTTGTTTCCTGACTCCATTGCTTGATGAAGTGCCTACTTGTGAGGACACCTTTAACTCAGGTCTAATAATTAACCCCTCCATTGCGCAGGCTGGTTCATTTTTTGTTCCCCTCCTCAATAAGTTGTGATCTATGAGTTTAGCTTTTTGAGCAGCTCATAACAACAGCTTTCTGGACTTGCCGTTAAAGCTGTTTTCTTGGGGAGTTTTTTTTTCCTTGTTTCTGTTATAAAAGCAAAGTTAACACCTTGCCAATTATATTGCTAATCATAAACAAAATGCTTTCACACAAAAGAAAATTGACCTTATTTGACCTTCACTAAAAGGTAATACATAATTGCTTTACATTTCATAGATAATCTTCTAACCTTGGCCCAAATCTGAACAATCTACAAAATATCTTTGCAATTATAAATTTGTACTGACTCAACACATATGCATGTAATTATAAATATTCATATACTATGGTGACCAGCAAAAGGAGGTCAGATGCAATAAAAAATAATCTTTTCATGGAGAGATGCTAAACCATTATACATCACAGTGACTTTGAATAGCCCATTTATAATAATCAAAAAAAATTCATTTTATATTGTCATTATCAGGGCCAGAAAAGGTTAGCTTGTATGCTGTATGATGGTTCAGGGAGACGATACAAGGAGTCTTTTCCTCCTGTTCAGAAGTTTAACACAATCAGTCTTTTCATTCCTACCATGTGTGCACAGAGTGTCTATCTCATTTGCAGAACTCCTATAAATTCCTATAAATGGGAAGGATTCCATTCCAACGGCTGAGCCATGGCAGTTCGGAAGTCTGCCCACATTGCCCAGGACAGGGTGCGATGTTTCAGCCTGCAGCGTGCCTCCTAGGTTCTGTCCAGCTTCACACCAACACAACCGTCTCCTGGGGTCTGTGGCTGAGACTGACAGTCTAGCCAATGAAATGTAAATATGATACCTAGCATATGACAGGACTTTAGGAGTGCTATCTCAGGAGCTTGTCTTGCAAGTCAGAGCTCCTGTGTGGAAGACTTAGCTCACGGAGAAACATGCCAGCTGCAGTGTATGCCCAGTTCTGGTCACGGCCTTGTTAAGCTAACCCAGAGCTGAGTTGGAGGAGAGGCAGGTTTAACTCCCAGTTGTTCCCACTGATTTCCTGTTGACCCACCAGTTCCTTGCTTGTAAAAAGTGGAGGGTTGTAGTGCTCAGTGTTTCCATCTGGTCTTTTTGACACTGGTGGTGACACTACTGAGAGCTGCCACCTGATCTGTCAGCAGCAGGAATCCACCTGCGGCAGCCAAGGCCCTGGTGTGCTCCTCTGACCTGGCATATCCCCAGCTACCAGAGAGCCACGGAGTGGGGATGGGCTATATCATGGACAAATGAAACCAATGGGTACTACTGTTATATACACATATACACAAAAATGTACATGTATATGTACATTACGTACATGTATATGAATATATATACATACACATGCTACATATTCTTAATGGATTCYTGTACTCTACAAGAATGTCTTCTGTCGTGTTCATTCTCGCTGTTTCCTCCTGGCCATTTTAAGTCATATCGCTTCCAGAAGTTTCCATCTTTGGGCAGAAGTCTTCCCATTATATTCTCATTCAAAGGTAAAACCTCAGCTCACACTGCCTGAAGTTTGAGCTGAAAATATTTCAGCCAACTGGTATGAGAAAAGCTTTAAATATACCTCTCTTTTTTACTACTAAAACTGACATTTCCTCACTTCAGGGCACTTAAAAATTTAAGACAAAGGGTTGACAGAAGCATGGCATTTTCCAGACAATGAAAATGAATTAATTATAATATAATAATTAATTTTATTAATAAAAAAGTTAAATTGAAAATTTGATAAATGTAATATTAAATCTTATTGAAATGTTATTTTTATTATAAAACGTGTTAATTTTCAGAGGATCTTTTAATATAAATATATTAACATATTTATGCCCTTTAGAGAAGGTCTATGAATAAAATACACAAGTATAAAACATGTAGGGGATGAGATCTTTTAGGGCAAGACTTCAGCAAAATTTTTTAAACAGAACTTTTTATATGGAAATTAGCATATCAAGGTTTAAAACATAATATTTGAGAAGATATCAAAACATCACAGCTTTAGCCAGTTTTTGAGAGGTCTAGATAGGGCTTAAGATGAGGGATATATTATCTTGCTTTTGACTCCCTACAGTATTCTTATAGTTTCAGGGGTGTATATAAAAGTTTTGCAAGGCAGCCATCTTTCGGCCTGGCCGTCCGCTCGCAGGCTCTCCAACTGCCATCTTCCCTGACGTCTCCCTGCTAGCAGCAGCTCAGTTCCTTCACTGCAGTGCAGGGAAAGTAGCTGTAATTACTGGCTGCAGGTGTAAATGCTTGCTCCCTTACCCTGAGGGAACTGAACCAGAGCCATGATTAAAGGTAGTTAGCTATCTCTCATGACTACAAACATGTGGTGCTGGTAATTACAACTACTTTTCATTCCACCACCCCTGAGGACTGACCTACTGCCAGCAATAAACTTAGGTATTTTTTTCTTAAGTTCTATCTTTTATTTCTTTTCAGAATTCACTTCTATAATTATTTAAAAATCCCTGAAACTTTTTTTTTTCTTTTTTAAGTAAGATACTTCTAATCCTTCATGACTTTCTTTGGATTCCTTGTGACCTACAGTATGAGAAAGGCTGCTATAAAAGATCTGATAGTAGCTAGTGAGGGGAGAATACTGGGTAGGCATGAAAGCTGATCCAGTATGGCAACTCTGTATATTCCAATTTGTGTCAGTAATATCAATTTGTACATTAATTTTATGTTATCAAACCTGTGAAACTCCAGTTAATGTTACTATTCACATATTAAAATCAATTATGAGTTTATATACCTTGCTGCTTGGTGGCCTAAATGAACATATTCGTGGTAGCCACAATAAAAGTCAGTTATTTGATTATAAAGCAAATTTGAATGTTCATATCCTCAGACACTGTGACTGGCTTCTCTGAAAAAGAAAGGTGTGCAAGTTCCATAAAAGGCTTATCTATTAATCAATTGCATTCAAATATAATCTCTTTTGAAGGTATGTGTAAAGGGCAGAGTTGATGCAGCAGGAAGATTTTTCATTCTGCAATAGAAAGACACTACTCCCCAGATCTGTAGTAACTGCTTTCTGGTACTATACCATTACTTACTTTCCCAGAGGACACATCTCTTCAGAGGGTCCACTGTCACCTATGTAATAATCCTTGTTTAAGACTTTTGCGGCACTAGTTGCTGTCTTTAAAACTCGCTGGAATCTTTTCTCTTTGACTTGACAAAAAGTTTAAGCCTAATTAAGGAAATGCAAATGGGAGTGTCTTCTGAGTCTTCAATAACAACATAACAGATTGTAACATGAGGAAGTCAAGAGGTGAACACGCACTTAGCCCCTCTAGCAAAGGAAAAACAAACTAAAAACATTATGATCTTTTTGGCATTTAAAAAATATCCTTTCTGTATTGTAACATATAAAACCCCAAATCAATAATGCAGAGGAATTGCTAAAAAAAAAAAAAAAAAAGAAGTACTACAAGATGTTCCAGTTAAAAAAGCTCTTAACTGGCTCCAGAGGGGCAGAGTCATCCCTCGTCCTCTTCGGCTGGAACAATTCTGACCAAGAGGTGAGGCCTCATATATGATAGTGAGGCAGAGCCAGAAAAAAAGAGTGGAAAGGGGATTTCAAGGTTGAAACATCTCTACAACAGACTCCTTTGAGGCAGGCATACAACAATCAGTCAGGAACTTTTGTATGACTTAGATTTTTGACAGAATGGAAAGCAGAACTGATTTCAATACTGGACTAAAGATTTGCTATGAAAATAATTATTGTATATGATCCCACTGTTGGAGAATTTATTTTTTTAATGGTAGATGTGAGATGATCCTGTATAGCTTAGGGACAATTCTGTACAATCTGACTATGGGAAAAGCAGGACTTCGACCACAGTCTGTGAAATGGGATTTCCAAGAGTCAGGTTTTTATGGGTATTGACTTAGCTGATTTCGAGGAAACTAACCTCTTTGATGATGATTCCTCCGTCACCTTTCCTCCATATTCGTTGTTTTGTCAACTCTTTGTGCCTCAAACTTTTCTTAAGGGTGACTGAATAAYGCAAAGAAGGCCCAGTTTTGTGTGGGTCCTCTATATGTGTAAATCCTGTTACTACTAGTAAATAGTAGAAATATTAAAGCCTGAAAAAAAACACCCCACCTTTAGTTAATTTAGTTGGAGCTTAGGTAATTTGTACAAGACAAGACTTGTTTTTCTATCAGGAAATAAATATAAGACTGGACTGTGAAGTCTAAGTTTTTGTTCCTAGACAGGCAGGGTGATAAAGAAAGGCGATAAAGCATAGAAGAAAGCAGCGGGGCAAAACTGTAGTTTCAGGAGAATGGGTCTGCATGAATGTCCAGAGGTCAAAAATGGAACAGTTGCGAATCTCTGGATTTGCACCAGTAAAGAATACCTGACTACCAGCATTTTCAATTTTTGTGAATGAAATCATAGGAGGTACTTATGAAAGTGTGCCCGTATGGGTTGAAAGAGTCAAAACCCTGTCTGAGAGTCTGCATGAGGCACATGAAGTAGGCTTGGAAGATGAGCACAGCTGGACTTGGAAGTGGATTTTACCCTTTTTTCCCCAGCAGTCTACCTCTCCTCTCCACCTCACGTTACCGCAGAGGCCAGATATGACAGCAGTGGGCAAGTACATGCCTGCACTTCAGTAGCCCCTTTCATCCTGTTATTGTAAACCCACCTTTACCAATGGCTTAAGTTAATGTGCTGGCTGTGGTGTCCTGGGGGTATAGGACTGCAGGACAAAGGCAGAGGAGATTGCTTGGGGCAGCAAAAATCTGGAACTGCTACAGCAAAATCTGAAAGAGCTTGTTTGTCAAAGTCCTTACTTTTACTAACTTGTTTGCTTAAAGCATAAGATGTTCTAAGACTACTAAAAGTCAAATTTCATATTTTTGTGTTAATCTGGGCTCGATTTTTGTATGCGAGTTCTTGCTGTGTTGCTTTTCTGCTTGTAGAAATAGATTATGTTGCAGTTCACAGATGTGTGTGGATTAGTAACATCTAATGGACTGGAGTCTAATTGGAGAGTGAAATATGTACACACAGGAGAGAAGCCTTGAGCAAGACCATTTTTCAGTGTCTTTAAGAGAGATCAGGGGGCATGATAACTTATCACAGTAAGTTTTCAGCTCTGAAAATCTACATTCAAATTTTGACTGAGGTATTGAGTGAAAGTCAGTTTGCCATGACTTGAGCTGGCTTCCAATTGAGTTATTCAGAGAGCTTCTCTATCATGCTGTATACTTTGACTCACTAAAAAGATTAGCCCAGGCTTTGGTAAGCAATTGATATAGAATGGCAGAGGGCTGCATCCTGCTATCTGTTATTTTTCCCAGAGGTAAAATGCTATCTCCGCTGCTGTCACTAACAGCGCTTCTCTTGATTTTAGTGAGAATGGATCTGATTTATATGGGCCTTGTGTATGATCAGAGATGTGTTCAAATCAAATCTCTCTAACTTAATTTTGGACTGTCTCCTTTAGTGAATTAGCTAACTAATTGTGAACAATAACAAAAGAAAAAGTAAATGTCTAAGTTTAGCTCTCCCAGCTTGGGATTGGGAGAAAAGGGAGGAAAAGTTGAAACAGGCTTTTGATTTTTCAGGGAAATAGAAGAAAAGGTTGCTTCTATGGGCAGTACTACATATTGGACAAGACTAAATCATCCATTTGGGAAAGGCAAAACTGGGTGAGAGAACAGGTGAATGAGAAAGATTTGCTATGCTGGCTACTGTATGTGCTCTAACAGAGCCAAAATGTGTTTTTTCCCCATGTTCTTTTTGCTTAGTAGGTTTGGTACAGAGGACACTGAGGATGTCATGCAGGCTCATACACCTGCAATTCTGTTCAGTTTTCCTTTTTCCAGGGAGTATAAGAAAACACAGCAGTTGTAGGTTTGAAGGTATCGTCCTTTTAAATGACAGATGCAACATTTTCTTCTGTGAATTTAGCCTCAAGGATCTTTTTCACTCTCCCTTTCAGATCTTTCAGATCTCATCTCATCTGCCTCTGCTTTATGTAATCAACCAATTAATAATGGCTTGAGAAGCAGGCAGGGATAATTGGTATACACTTTGTAAAAGAACAGTTGCAAATGTGAAAATGAATTGTATAGATTTTAATTGTTTTCCTTGCCTCTCATTCTTTTGCACCATATTAGTCCTTCTAGTTCCTTGGGGAAGAATTTAATGTGAGATAGCCAGACCAAAGTTCTCATCTAGCCAAGTGCCTCTTTTTGATGGGGACTATTAAAAGGTGGTTTGGAAGTGTAATAAGAAAAAGGAAAGGCAGTGCTTGTCTGGTATCCAGCAATTAGTGCTTTAGAGAATTCCTAAGCTAGAATTTGTATATATTGTCATTCTCCTGTTTAGGTATTTTATATGCTTAGCTGGTTCTGTTGCAAAATCCCACAATTACTACCCTCGCAAATCCTGTGAGGTAGAAAAGTGGTATTATCTCCACATTATGGATTTTGAACTGAGAAGCACAGAGACTTGAAATGCCACCATCTAAAAATAGATTAGAGCTGTTACAGTTCATTAGCACAATAAAAACTTTGGAACAAATTGATACCCAGCCTGTCCTTAAAAATCCAACCTCTCTATAAACTTCCTATTACAACACTACCTGATAAGACAAGGGTGACTGCAACCCTGAATTTTTATGATAGTCCTGTGTTGCTTGGCTTTCCCTGTAAATGCTAGCAACACAACACTATATAGTATGACTTCAGTTACAAGAGTTCTGTCTAGATGACTTTCAGACTCCAAAACCAGGTATACCCATTTAAGGAAGGAAAGGTGTATGGGATGTTCATTAGAAAATTTCAGATTTTTTAAAAGGGATCTGCAGACTGTTGAAAGCTTCACTAGCTCATGATGCTATAAACTGATAATACTAAACTATGTAACTTGTGTATTAGATGGACTTTAGATAGACCGGAGAATATAAGTAAGCAGACAAGTTGATGGTAGGTGATACCTAGGAGGCCTAGTTTATCATTTAGACTTCATTGCCTTGGTGTAGTAGAGCTATTGAGTTGTACTGATGGAAAGTTTTCAATGTTCTGTCCTGCTAACTTACTTAACTTTTGGCCCCCACTATCAGTAATATTGTAGCATCTCAAAAGCAGTAGTGTGTTTATCTTTGTACTACTTCCAGGATGTAGAAAGGGCATAAGCAGTATTTTCTAAGTGGACAGAAAGATACAAAGAGAAAGATCCAGACCCGACACAGGAATACTGATTATCACAATGTATTATCACAATGTCTAACTTTCAAGTGCTTGGCTCCAGTGTTAAGCTGTGCCTTCGCTTAGTGAGTAGACGTTACTAGAGAGATCTGTGGCTTGTATCCTGCCCATTTCACAAGCTTACATCCCTATCTTCATTTCAGCTTCATAGCCTGGGAACCTTACCTCCAGGTAGATGTTTCAGCTGGCCATGCAAAATACAGCAAAGATGATGATTTTTTTTTAGGAAGAATTTTTTAAGATGCTTTTTCTTTTTATCTTTTTTATCTTGTATCAGTATAGAGGGAACACTTGCCTCTTATATGAGAGACATAGGTTCTCTGCCCTTCTCAGTCTGAGAGAGTTTAAACCACCATCTTGCAATGCAGAGACCTGATGTCATGATCAGCTACTTGCAGGCTGTCCCAGCAGGTGGGGAGGAAGGGAATTCTCTTGCCTTTTTGTTGAAACTTTGCCATCCACACAAAAAATTTGATCTTCACAAAGCCACTGAGAAAGAGAATAAAGAAACTTCTTGTTTAGTGCAGATGCTTGGGAGGAAAGGGTTCCAGCTTCCGTTTCCTCTTCCAAAGACTGCTTCTATCTTTTATTCTATCACTCTTTAATATTAAATGCATTGCCCATGTGTGCCAGCACTCAGTAATAATTTATATGAAGGGCTATAGGCTGGAAATTCATCAGTTTGCTTACGGCAACAAAGTTCAACTGTCTGTAGGCTGCCCTGACTTCAGCTGGGTCATCTTCTGGTTGAAGAACTGCTATTTTACAGTGTGGTTTGGAGCAACATAAGAACTGAAGAGAGTGAAAAGGCCTTGATGTAATGCCCCCAAAATAAAGTGGGATGAGAAGTTAAAGCAGAAAGCATCCTTACTGCTACAGCTATAGTGGTAAGTGATATTTCATCACTTACATGATGACTGAGAGACTGTAGGACCAAATGTGAACCTGTCATTCTAAATTTGAGACATTAGCTAGTTACGCATTTATTAACACCAATCCACCTTGCTTCATCTTCTCTTTTCTTTTTAATGAATATGTACTCATTGTCATAAGACTACTTCACTCCAAAAAGGCTTTTTCTACAATGAGTACTAAAATGCTCTGTTTCAACTTAGACAAAGAAAATCAGAATACTTTTATAGCTATTGCTACATTATAATCGTACACAGCTCACGTGCTTGGTTAACTGTGTGGCATCAGGTTTGGAAACCTGGATATTATGCTACAGTCATGAATGGCTTATAAAACTATGTAGTAAGTATTTTTAAGTTCTTACTAATATAATAGTAAAAACTTAAAAGTCTACACTATTTTGCTTATTCCGTTCATCCTGAAAGCTGGTTATAATATCAGCAATGTATTGGTTGGATCCAACTGAGAGAAATTTTAATTATCTCGACATCAAGAAAGGCATAAACAAAGGGTGTACATTATGAACAGGAGATAAGGATGCTTATAAATACTTACACATAACATAGAATGTAAACTCAGCTTTTTGAAAGTAGAAAAATGTTAAAAATGTGGTCTTCCTTTCAAGACCTGAATGTTCAATTATGTGAATAAAATATATAAGCATTTTTTCTTTACTATAACAGTCTACTGATAGAGTTTTTCATACCCATTATTTTATACATGTGTCTCCTCACAAAAAACACACTGTTGGGAAGAACATAAAGACAAATAATCTCATTTACATTGCTTTAGAGCTGCAGGTAGGAAGAGTACGTCTCTGCATTGGAATTTAGTGATACTTTTGTGAAAGGCACCACCGAGTCATATATGACAAACAAGCACAACCTGGATCCCAGCTGGATACAAAGGCAGATCCATAGATTGTGCTAATGTTGGTGCATACTGCTTTTTTTCCCTGCCAACCAGTTTGCTTATATAGTTTATATAAAAGGAAAGTAAAGGTTTATGATGAGATTTAAATCCTGATATGCCTGATATCCTCATCTTGGCATCTATGGAGATACAGTGGCAGGACAGGGAAACAGATTTGTTACCTCATTATCTTTTAATTTTTGTTAAAAACATCTCTAAAAGGTTGGCCTTCCAACGTGACTCTTTCTTGTTATTTCTCAATGGCACAGCATATCACATTGTTAAATGTAAATTGCTCTTGGCTAGTTTTTCAAAGTAATTTGACAACATCRTTTGATTTTGCTCTAACATAATCTAGAAACTGTTTCCCAGTAGTGGGACAAAGGGAACGTGAAGAAAATGTTATATAGAATTTCTTGCAGTTTGCTCCTTTCTTACAGTACTTATCATATTTTGCTTAACAGCAGCAATCTTACTAGGTTCAAACACTCAGATGTATCCAGTGATTATGTGAACTGTATGGATTTCATACGTTAGATGAGCCTCAGAATACTAATGTTATATGCCTTACAATAATGCAGTGAGACCCAATTTGGTTTTGATTGCAATAATCTGGAGTCAAATGTGCAAACCCTTGCTAATTTAAGTTGATTTTACCTTTATCGTTTTGCATATTACATGATCTAGAGCCACACAAACAAAAGCTTGTTTGGACTTAGCGTGCTTTCCTTTTCAGAAAACAGAATTCTTTTTAATTAAAAACACTTAAAAAAAATCAGTATGTGTAATTGCTAACACCTGCTATGTGTTACTAACAGATGTTTCTTACTTACCTAAGGGAACTGTTATAATTACACTATAAGCTTATTGGAATGGCATTTAACCAAGATAGTTTAGGAACTTTAGATGGTGACTTTGTGCTCTTTTATTAATCCTTCCTCTCAAAAACTTTAAGTGAGAAGCTTTTTTTTTTTTTTTTWWAAAAAAAAAGGCAGCCTTAGTCACTTGCCTCCCCTACCCATTTTCGCCACAAACAGTTCACCAGAATTAAGCTTTGAATGTTGCCTGTCCTCTTCCCCGAGCCTGTCTCTGAGCGTCGAGGAGGGGTTTGCTTGCGGGGCTCAGAGGGTAGCGCTGGAGCCTGTCTCCAGAAGGCCCGGGAGCGGGTGGGTGTGAGCGGCCTTGCAAGTCATGCTGCTGGCAGGGGACAAGGACTGCTGACGTGCTGTGTGATCCCGGGCAGCCTGCTTAACCTCTGTGCTGCTCTGTTCCTGTCTGCAAAAGAATGGTAATGCTTGCCTCACGGCGTGTTGGGAGGCCTAAATCAAAGGGGTTGCACAGGGCTTTGAGTTCTTTAGATTAAAGGAAAGGTTAGCAATAATAGTTGTAAGCGTTGGCCCGTCACAAAGAACTTGCAACTCAGAGGCAGGCTGACTTCTCGTGTGCTGCAGAGGTTTGCGAGCACGGCGGACTACGGGAGGTACTGTGGCTTCCTGCATTTTCAGGCTTGACTGTAAAGCAAGACACTGTGCGCTCCCTCTGCATCTTCATTTATGAAACTAATCACACAATTACCTGCAGGCATGTGTTAAATATGACACTGGTCTCCGCAAAATAATGGGCCAATTGCAAACAATGAATAAAGAGAGGCAGCTCCATTTATAACTGCTGTTTCAACAGAGCTGTGTTGTAATCAAAGTGWTCTGAGGGTGACTCATTAATTAATTGATGTTCTTTTTTATTATGTGCTATTGAGTTAATGAGTAATTTGTGCTAGATAACTCTCTGAACACACTGATTATGTGAGATATTTTCTGGGGCTTTCATACCAGTGACATGCTGAATAGGTGGAAGATGGTATTTGCTTATGTATACTCATTATTAGCAGGTTCAGGATGAATATAAATCAGCAGAAGGGCATTTTAAAAGGTATTAGATACATGCAACCCTTACTTTAAGGCTTTAAGCAGATATTCTTCAGCTTTTAATGCCTTAAATAGTATTAAAATCACTTCCTTTATAATACTTCTATCACCCACAATTGGCAGCTCCTAGAAAGGGTGCCTACACAAAAGATTTTTACTGGGAGCGTGTTTGTGCTAATGGCCTATTACCTCGCACATGTTGTATTTTGGTTTCCTTTTGCAAAGTACTGAAGTGAACAGTAAACAGGTTTGGTCTGCATCATTGGGCTGAAGTAGAAGAAATGTATTAAGTGAATATGTAATTGGCTTTTTTATCTAAAGTGGTATTTAAAAGAATAAAAACACTATTCTTATATACAGTACACACTTTGCTTTCTGTAGTTTGAGTTGTTAAAGCTTTTGCTTTATTGAAACCACAACATCTCCAATGCCATAGGAGTTTTTATTCATTAAACAACAAATGGCTAAATTGATAATTTAGTCTGACAACAGCAGCACAGTTGAAGCTTTCAGAAGAATCAGCTAAATGTATAAAATTATACCCAGCAATCACTACAGACCTTCATCTTTTGACAAGATTTGTTCTAGGTACAGATGACTGTAAACTACCTACCACTGAGAAAATTATAAGAAGCTGCTGTATATTACAATGAAAAAAGCCTTTAAAGTACTTTATGCAGGCTAAACCCTATCAATCCCTGTTTGTTTGTTTCTTTTCCCCACAGTCTCCCTTCTCACTGACCACTTTTCCATCTGTTTGCCTAAAGTCATTTTATATGTAAGCGACTAGGAACATTTGAGGGGTGGTGGGTGAATTTTCTTTATTTACTTTATGTGAGCTTAAATTTGAACATTTTGGGAGGGTAGGAAGAGGGCGGAAGGTGTGCATAAAAGGAACCAGAAAACATGTGATAAGCAAGATAGAAATGCAGTTTTGAAACAAATCAACTTTTAGCCCTGGTCACTGCTTTTGCAGCATCCAGGCTGGCTTGATTCATCACCAGTTTTGGCAGATAACAGACACAGCAGGTTATGGTAGGTAGAGAAGCTTTCTACAACTGAAAATCAAAGCTTGGTAATTTGTACTTCACCAGTGGCTTAGAAAACAGCGGCTCAGGAATAATGGATTTATGAATTTGTTTTGGCTGGCTAAACTCAGAGATTCATAGAAATAGATAGAGATAAAATACCATAAAGGTAGGTGATACAGGCAGAAGCATTCTTGTTTGGCAAATAAGCGTACATGGAAAAACGGTCACTAGAGTAACCTTTTGCTGTAGGCAGGCAGAGCATGTTGAAACACACAGTGATGGAGAAGAAAACCAAAGGCAGATAACTAAAAAGAACCCAAAGAAACGTTCTAGGCTTCAGCCAAAAAGACTAGTAAAGCTGCCTGGCAGAAGATAACCTCTCTTTAATATTGTCTTACAATATTCTACTTTGGTGGAGTTGTAAATGTTTCCATTAAACATATTTTAACTCCCAGTTATTATTTTAAAAGCCAGGCAAGATGGAAGATAGCAATGCAGGAAAATGTGTAATTGATTTCTGACCTACCCCAAATCTAAGTTTATTTTGTATCCTGTACATACTAATTTTAGATATGTATGTGCATAAGATATATATGCCCAAAGTGCTCAAAGCAATGCCATACCATCACATTGCAGCACTTCAAACAAGCATATCACCATTTTTTTTTATCCTTACATCAATTAAGATTGGTTGAATGGTGAGACTTTTTTTTTTTTTAATCCATACCAGGACCACCCTTCTCTTCCCCATTCTGAGTATATATCACAAAACGCACACATGCACATACGAATAACATTATACATAATAATGARCCACTATTTTCCCACTCCACTCTCTTCATTTACCCCATACAGAGCTGAGCAGTGGCACTTTGTGGTAATGAGAGAGTGCTATAGAGTTTACAACACTAACAGCGTGCAGTTGCCTTCATCCCCAGGATGGTTTTGGTGCATTCCTACTTCAGATCTGTAGCTACCTACTGCACATTTTAATGCTCTCCTTTTCCCAGAATGTCCTAATGCTACCAGTAATATTTGCATGCATAGCTCTAGGTTTTCTGACGAGCTGAAAATGCTTTACAAAAGCAGTGTATGTATTAGCCCCATTTGACAGATGGGGACAACTGAGGCACAGAGAAGTTAAGTGACTTGCCCAAGCTTCCAGCAAGTCAAAGACAGAACCAAGGTTCCACATTTCCTGTTCCCCAGACCTATTTCTGAACCAGGGATTTCCATCCAGTCTGCAGTCTACTAGTGGAAACCTGAAAGAGCTCTTTCTAGCTTCTAACTGAAAGAAACACTAGAGGTTGGAGAAGAAAATTGAAACTGGAATCAAAATAAGAAAGTGTGATTTTTTTTTTTTTTTTTTCCCCCTTCTGGCCATCCTCATCTTCATGGGAAGGCCAACATGTTTATTGCAGCTGAAGAGAATCCAGAAGTGCCATCCTACCGTTACCTCTGACATCAACTGCTTTATTATCGCAAAGACATTAGGGGACTGTGGAAGGGAGCAGGAGAGAGGCTTGTGCTCATGGCTCAGAAGGAAGTTAGTCCATAAGATAGGGCCAAATTTCATTTGAAAAGCTATGCGGGGCTATTTTTTCTAACTAGCAAGAACAGCCTGATCTTACAGGTCCTGTATCAGTAGAAGTCAAGTTTTGTGAGCCCTGCTCAATTTTAAAAGGGTTCACAGCCAGATACAAAACCACACTGTAACAATAGTCATTAGAACTAAATATCTGTTTCTAAATCAATCCACTGGGCAGTAAACACAAAACCACACACTAGAGGAATTACCCCACTGCATTACAAAGTTTCATTCCCCATCCTCAGGAAAAACATGGTGAAAATGTGTAGTGGGACAGGAAGAGCAGGTAAGGACAGCACTGAACTTTAAATGCAGTTGAGCAGAGGCAAGGGTTTTTAGTCTAAATAAAACAAAGCGCTCAACTTCAGAACAGCATAGGATATGGTGGATATAGTGGGTCTGTGGTTTTTGTTTTTTCAGTGCAGGCTGTTTTCCTGGTGAGATAGATTATAGTGGCAAAGAATTAAATATGCATTTAGCAACTTTTTAAACATTCATCCTGCTTTCCTTTGCCAAACACCTGTAAGCTCTGTCAGTGGTATGAGCACGTAGGGACATCTGGCTGATGCAACAGTCTCATGGCTTTAAAAACGTAGGTCCAGCTCTCCTAGCAAATGAACTGATTGCTGACAGTGGCTGTCAACAGTCACTCCCCCTTTCTCAGAAGGATTTTAATTGCCAGTATTGATGGGACAAACCTGTAGGATATTACCATGGACATTAGAGTGCTTATATAGTTGAGTGTGGTAGCTCTCACTTTCTGTAATGGTATTTCAATGGTATGTCCCATCAACATCAGCATTTAAATGATTTTTAGCATTCACTGAGGTGGGTATTTAGTGACCCGTCAGTCTCCTAGTGTCAGCTCAGGGTCATTTCCTTAATGTAAACAGACCCTTGGAGCGGGGCTGTTTACAGTACTTTCTGGTTTCACTTTTTTTCCCAAAGTCTGTTTAGGACACAGCCCTGGGAAACTTTACGGTTAAGCTCCAACTGAAGAAAAAGAAAAGAAAAGAAAAACAACCCCCCCAAATTCTAATAATTTATTAAAATGTATATAAGCAGAAGTCCTCTCTCCTTCATTCTCCCCTCAAATTAAACACTTTCAGAAAAATAACACACACACACATATATATATGTGTGTATGTGTATATATATATATATATATAAAAACCAAGATACCCAGAGGCACTGGCTTGCATTAGGGCCTAATTTCCAACTAAATTAAAAATCAAACCCAGGCATTTTGAATGCCTAAGGGGCACAAAGCAGCACCCAAAATCATTAACTTTTGCACCTTTTATAATATATCCCAAACCAGTCAGATTTGTTTCTCAAAATTTTGTAGTAAAATAAAAGTGCTCTTTGAGGAAAATCTATGCAATTAAACAGCAGATGCTTAACCCCTGAAAAATAGAGGCTTGTAAGAGAAGTGCTGACAGACCTTTAACCATAGCATCACTAGCAGCAGGTGCTGCTAGAGTTATAAGTTTTCTAAATAGTTTTAATGTAAACAGTATTCTTAAGCTCTAAGTGTAGCATAATGGTTGGGATTTGCTCTTTAATTCTTTTTACTAGAAAGATACAGCTCATTTAAAATAGCTGGTAAATACACAAAGCATAAATATACAGTAAGTTTAGACACTGATTGTACTAAATGCAACGATACAAAGAAGCATACAGGAACACAAATGGTAACACAATAAAACTGTATTACATTTGTGCTTCAAATATTACAATACATTATATACAGTAGTCCAAAATAAACATCTCATGCCAAATGACACAAAAAGAAACAAAAAACAAACAAACCAAAAACCCCAATAGCAAGCAAAAAGAATCCAGCTGTATGTACAGTACCTTTTTAATTAACATTTGACTCTGAACTGGAGCAATTTTCACTACATACAGATGCAGTCCGCCTTTTATTTCACGCAACCATCCTGTCTCCCTATATCTACGCTATTCAGTAGGTTCCTGTGTCATTTCTTATATACATGTTGAGCAAAAAAGATAAAAGAACATAGTGCTTTGTATTCTTAATGATGTGGCATCAGATCAGCGAACCTGGGGTGCATAACCTTCTTTCATTAAACCCTCCTCATAGTCTGTCTGGCACAGAATCATGTTGTTCTTCAGGAAAAATTTGTCTCCAACGCAAAATCTGAAATTACAATAATAAGGCAAAAAAAAAAAAAAACAGGTAGTTTTAGAATGAAATATGTGATATGATCTTACATTTAAGAATTGTAGCACAAGTGTTCACAATTTTATTGTACTGGCCACACAGCTCACACCTCTGCTGTCTGTTGCAGCACATACACACGTATGTATACGAAAACCCAGCAGCGGAGTTGCTCTGGTATCAGAATTATTTCCATGCTTTCAATAAAATCTGGTGCATACAACTGCTTTTGCTTTCCTAGCCAAAGACTTCATTCAAAGCCCACCAATGACTGTGGGAGTCTTGGATCGGGTCACTATCGCATAGATAAAACAGAATAAATATCCAAGGCTACTGAGTTGAATGAAAAGTCACACAAATCAGAAGGAAAACAAAGTGATCATATGCAGTAGAATGCTCATTGGAGATACGTTATATTTATGTTGTACAGACACATTTATAAGAATATCATGCTATATTCCAGCTGAATATTTTACTAGATTGATTTAATCCAGTGGTTCTGAGAATCAAAATATTCTTATCTATTATACACACAACTTTACGTATACTATGCACATCTAGTGCACATCTAGAGACACATAGGCAGGTATGCAGAGAAAACAGTTTTTCCTGTAGGAATTGGTTACAAATTTAGTTACTCAGCTAACTACTTTCTCTCTCGTGATATCAGTACACATACCTTGTTATACTATTATGTACTTCAGAATGATCTGATTACTACAAAATGCTAATGAGTTATTTCACTTGATTTTCTCTGATGTGTAAGAAACCCATCTGAAGTTTCCACTCCCGACTGTCTGGTTTCAAACTTAAGTAGTATTTCCCAATTATGCAGCAGGCTCATCACTGACACTCCCTCCCTTCAGACACATCCAGTGTTTTCTTTAAGGGTTTTAGGGAAAAAGTGAATAGGGCCCAAGGTATAGAAAAACAGTTTCCCTAGCGATTGCTTTGGTAGGGTTACATTCCTTTGTTTACAGTGAACTCTCCAGCTATAAAATATACTGGGAGGTGCTGCTCACATTATTCCAATTAAAATGAAAGAAAGTAACCTAAATGAACCCCTTAACACTGATGTGAATAAATGAAACTGGTTTCTACCAGCTAATTATGGATCTCACTACATGAAGTATTGTTTAATGTGTAACGGATTATAATGTCCTTTTTTGTATAATTTCCAAATGGTGACATCTTGGCCACAATTAGGGTCAGATATAAATGCTTGTGGTGTTTACGGTAGATTTAACAACAGAGTAGCTATGGGAATAGCTGTATATGTATTTAATTGTAACAATTTAACCTTCAAATAGTGGCGTCTGCTGTAGCTGACCCAGTAAAACTAGGCAAATTACACAAGCTGACCTGGGCGACCTTTGATAGTGGTCTCTCTTTATCAGATAGTCAATTCCTAATGATGTTCAAGCAGAAATCTCAGCAAATTGTCACAGATTAAATTGTGTATTGAAAGCAGTCCTTTAATGTTTTGTGAAGTTGGAGGTTTAAATGAGTAGCAGTTGGACTGATTTACATTTGTGAAGATTGGATGCTAGACAAACAGCGAACCCATTTATTTTCCAACTGGGTAGCTTTGGAAATTTATCCTTATGCTAGCTAAATAGATAGAGGGAAAATAGTGTAATAAAAAAGTGGATTGAAAAGAATTAGCTTTGCTCTTAAAGGAAAATTGGTTTGTTTATTTGTGGACTTTTTTCTGTAAGATTAATGCCTGCTGCTGATGATGATTGAAAATAGAGATTATGGAATGATCCTGAAATCTTTAAGTTATTTATGGTCAAGACTGTTTTATAGAATTTACAGGTTCCTTCTCTGCCTCCCACCCCAGTCCTGGTATATTAGGCTGCTAACAACCAAAAAGTATTTTATGTAAATGTGTTGAAAGGAGGAATTCTTGAAACAAACAAGTTCTTTGGGAGTTTCTCTAGTTTCCCTCTTTTGAATCTTTGTCCATCATCAGCAATACTGACTGAAATTGGCATGTTTTTACCAGATTAGGTACAGGAATCTTAACTAGTGCTAGCACATAAAAGTGATTTTCCCAAAGTCACATTAAAGTAAAAATTAAAAAAAAAATCCTTCTTAGTTTCTATTAAATGAATACACTGATTGATACGGACTAAAGCAAGAGAAATTAGCCATTGTCACAAACCAGTCCCTCCATTACAGCTAGCTCAACAGTTACCGATGGGGATTGAACCTGTGACATCCGACCAGCAGTGCCCACCACATGAGAAGGTCACTATACAGCAAGTTGGCTGTCCCTGTGGTCGGGCACCAGTGGGACACAGGAGCACATCTGCTCACCCAGCAAAAAGCACAAACTCAGATTTGTGAATGCTATTTGGCTATATATTCCTTTGTGATCCAGCGTAATATAGAACTTAGCATAATAGTTTGTATAAATTGCAAATGAAAAATACATTGCTAAAGTGCAATTCACTTGTACAGCAATGCTTTCACATATGGATTCCTACAGTATTGCTTGTATCAAAATCCTGGCTGGCTGAAGGATTTTGTTCTCTAGCCCTCAGAGAAGTGCCACAGTTTGAATTAAACTACACCACCTACAGTAGGGAGTCAGGATGCCTTTCCCAATAAAAAGTGTCAATGTGTTTTACTTTTGCTATGTTAATATGTCATGCCAGAGATGCTCTACCTATGTCTACATGGTGTTTGACAGCTCTATGCATGAGCGGCTGTAAACATATACAGTCCCACAAATCATTTACCTTCCAACTGYACAGCCGTCTGGTGGAGAGGCTGCCAGTGGCCTGTCTAGACATGCTCGGCTGTGCGATAACCTGTCGGGTGGCCGTCTGTCTGCATGGCAAGACACCCTCTGCGCTCATCTGCAGCTACGTCTGCATGCTGGGGGGGTGATCATCTATGTCTTGGGGGAAACCTGTTACTTGTGTGATACTTATGGTCCAGATTCTGTGTCTGTTTTCATACTGTGCAAGTTCAGTGACTGAAACACACTGGCAAAGATGGGAGGTGAGGCTTGCATGTGCCCCTGAGTATCACACGTGTGAATTATGCATTCATTAGATGACAAAGAGGTAAGCACCAGGTGACAAAAGACTTTAAACACAGCATACTAGCTCCCAAGTACAAGGGGGGAGGGCAGCTAGATGAAGGAAATGTGACAAATTCTGTCCATCCGGTGCCACACTTTTGACCTTATCTGACTCTCAAAAGCAGACTTAGCCTCTTCTAAAGTCAAAATGGTAAATTTTGCCACTTCTTCAGTTTGGTTTTGCACTTTTAAGGATTGGCTGGATCAGATTTAAAGCAGAAGGGGAAATTCAAGCCTAGCCTTCCACCCCCTGCAAGAGTGTTTTTCAATGGAATTGACATAGGGTGTAAATCAGGGCATAATTGGGCACGTATATCAAATGGAGTCAAGGAGGATATTGAGATGAATATTGATCTTTGGTGAAAAAGCAAAGCATTCCCATATTAAAATGGCATTTGGGTTAGGAGTATATAATGAGGCAAGACTATTATTTTCTAGAAGACAGATAGTAGTCTTCAGCCTTTTCTTCCCTAAAACCCTCACCCAGTTTAATTTATTTAATAGGCATGCAAGATGAACAAGAAAAAATATACAATGATGGACTGCATTAACATGCCAGATTGGACTTACCACCATAAATTGATAGTACTACTTCTGACATGACTGTGACATTAGTAGAATGACCATTATAATTAACCTATATCCTAGAACTCCTGTCATATTTTAAAATGGCAAAAGGAAGGCCATTTATATTACAAAATGACCTGTTATCATCTTGTTTGGAAGGGGAAGGTGTGCCTAGACTAATCACAAGTAGTATAAAACTTCCATTTTGAGAAATAGCTACTTCTTTGTTCAGAGCAGAGGTTTAAGGAGATCTTTCTGCTGTCTGTCATTTCCGACGTACAGGATGCATGTCAAAATACTGAAGACTTCTTAAGAAAGTGAGAGAAATATTGCTGTGAACAAAGACTGCTGTGTGTGAAGTGCCTCCTTTGGTAATGTTGGAGCTTTGTTGTTGCAGAAAGGCACAAACAAAATATGGATGCATTTAATTGATTTCCTCTAGTATAAAGAAAGCACAAATTTACCCCATTCCCACCCTTCCTCTCTGTTTTTTTTTTTTTTGCTCTCAGTGATGTAACTTGTCCTCTGCTTTTCTCCCTTTCCTTTTTTTCAGGTGAGTTTCCAGTATAACTCAAATTAATGCTAATCTACATGCATTACCAAGAGAACAAAGCCACTCTTACTTCACAGTTCATCTGTCCACACCTATATTTTACTAATTTTAGGGTTTTGTCAAAAGGTCCATTTATTATCAAAGGCTGGAAAGTCTAAGCTGTGACTAGGTTTCTACATTTTCATCAGTAAGATGAATTAAATGCACAGAATCCTAGGTAAATGGTAAGCCAGTTCAGCTTAAGATGAAAAATCTCAACTTGGTGTGCTTTTCAATTATTATTTTTATAAAAGCTGGTATGAAAAATGTATTTATTTTTATTCTAAATTTAGAGACATTCAATGAAAATAAAGGTCTTAAAAATCTATAAAAGGAACATACACACAAAAATCTAATGCTAGTGTTTGAAGTAAGTCTGTCCCTAACGTTACATTCCACAAAATCCCCTGCCTGATAGTGAACAAAGCCAGCTTTGTGTGGGCATTCTGCAATTTATACAAGATGTAAGTGTTTACAGCTACATGAGGACAGTGATTTGAATGACCGTGTAACCATTCTCAGTCTAGTGCCCAGTAAAATAAAGGCTGTTTTCAAGACAGAAATGGAAGGATAGAAGAATTGATTTAAACACCCTTCAGTGACAGCAGATGGGGGTTTTTAAACCACACCCCAAGCTGACTTCAGGATATAGACAGAAATTATCGCAGAGATATGGAACAAGCTGCTAAAATAGCCGACAGAGAGTGAAAGGAAGGACACAGAAACTGAGGAAACTGGGAAAGCCGAAGGCAGACTGAGATCATCACTGTAGTCAAAAGTGTCAAGCAAAGATAGAGCTGAGTCTACTTGCAAGATTTTCCACTCCATTTTGCTAGTCACACACATGCAACCTGACAAAGTGTGAAAGGCAATGTCTGTTTACAAGTTTATATTTTTCCAGTGGTTTCCATTTTTCTTTTAAATTTTCTACAGAGATCAACCTACATTGAGGGTATTGCCAAAGTGAGATGAAGCGCTTCTGAGAAGAAGTTTAATACAGAGTGGAAAGGGGAGCATTCAAACCATTAAGATGATTGTCACTAAGCTCTGTGGGTATTCAGGAGATGGAAAAACTCTTCAAATTAGGAGGAAGCTGTACAGAGACATGAAAGATAAGGGGAAGCTAAAACCTTTAAACTAGGAGTAGAGCTTAATATTCACAAAATCTCTACAGCTTTACACACCAGTAGCAAGAACAAAAAGAAAGTATATGGCAAAAACCGGCTGGATGGAGCAATTAGATTCTAGAGTTGAATAGCTTTATGAAAGGGAAAATACGACACAGTGCTTATTTGACACCAGGGGACTAGACTCAGCGGCTCAAGAGATCCCTTCCAGTCCTATGTTTCTAGCATACATTATGAGAGACATACGAGGCAACCAGGTTTTCTTCTAACTTTGAAAATCTAGTCTTCTGGATGCCAATAAAAAGGGACAGATACATTAAATGTTAGTTCAGGGAGGGAGCTTATGGCCTGCACAAAAGTCCCCTGAAATCAAGGTGGTCTACCTACCATCCACACTGAGCCTTGATGCAGATGTTGAGTAGTACATACTCAAAAATAATAAAGCAAACTGAAGCTGTACATAAAAGCAGAAAAATCACTGAATTTTTCATGAAAAGCACTGGCAACGGGCGGGCTCCTCTCTCGCCAGGCCAGGATCAACTGTTTAAAGGGCAAAAATATGAGGGTCATATTATAGTAAGGATAAAGAGCTGGCTGCCCCAAGGATCAATGTGATGTGAGTTAATATAATTATTAGCAAGCTTGGAAGGCAGAAGGCATCAGAAAGAATTCCAAACAACCAGGTGCATAATGTCAGAAGAAATTCACTGTTGGCCAATGCAAAGTAATGCAAAGTGAAGAAACAATTTAGTCTCCTCATGAACGTTGCATATCTTCTGTTAGGAAAAATCTAAATGGTAGACAATAACTATTGTATGCTTTACAGCAGTACCTCAGATACGTTGAACTTGTCTCAGTGGAAAGAATGTCACAAAGAATTTAAAATTTAATTGGGGAAGAGAAGGTGAAGGTAGGGAATAGGGTCAAATATACACGTCTTGCAATAGCTGGTGAATTCTGCTAGCTCTGTTGGTGATTTGTGGATACTGCTGATGTGTTTATAAATAAAAATATTTATCTTTGAGTATACCACATTAGGGATAGTGACTGGAGTGAAAGTGAAAAGCAGACTTAAAAGTCAGCTCAAGAACATTATTTTGCATACAAGGGGAAGCATGGCATAAAGAAACAAAATTAAACAGTTATCTTATAAACTCATCCTCACCTGGAATCTGCTGTTTGGTTTTGATTACCCTATCTCAAGCAGAGGAAGAACAGAGGATCCTGACAAGGGCAATGAAAATTATTAATGGTGTGGTGACTGACAAGATTATTCAGTTTAAAAGAAAAGAGATTTCATAGCAGAAATATAAAAAAACATCAGTGGCATGGGGTCAGCTGTCCAGTATTTCTATTTTTTGCTGTTATATAAGTAATGAAAACCAAAAGATTTAAAACCATTTATTAATGAGAGAATGGACAGTCAGTGGAATGCTTTGCTGTAAGAAGCACAGAACAACTAAGTTGGAGCATCCATGAAATAGGATTTATTATAAAAAACAACAAAACTAATTCTTCAGAGTGCTACTAGCCCCAAATTGTGAGGAAGAATGTACCCTACAAGCAGCCTGTTTTATTAGGCTCCTTGAGAGCTATCGCAATATAATCAGGACTAGGGCCACTTTTGACAGTTCCTGAATTTCTTTGAAACTTCTGGTACTACTCACTATTCTGACTAGATGAACTAAATCGTATTTCAGGTAAATTAATTCCGGTGTTCCCAATCTAAGACTTTTATAAGACTATCTCAGCAACCATTTGTCCACACTATATGCAAGGTAAAAATCAAGTAAGGTCCTAGACTGAAAGCTAAGGAATGACATGGCTAAGAATTACTAAATATCCCTGAAATGCTCCACTTTGGAAGCACCTAACAGCACTTTTCCGGTGGGAATCAGTGGCCCTAGGGCAAAATATGATGTATACTAGCTGCAAAGTGAAACTGTACATTAGTTCACACTCATTATGGCAAAAGAGGAATATTAAAAATTATCTCAACAGCTTAGTTTTTTGGGGAAGAGAAAAAAAGTTCATTTCCTCACATCCAAGAGTACTAACTATGATGAAAATCTTTTGTACTCAGGGTAACAAACATTGTCTGCTTTGCTTGACTGATGAAGATTAGCTGACTTCTTACATTAAAGAAGTTTGTCTTGTATGGGCTGAAGTGACAAGACAATAACTAAGTGCTAATTGTGCATAACCAACACTAAAGATATGCAGCCCCATTATGGCATGTAATAAATGAAGCGAACAACAGAAATATATTAGGCACTTTAATAATGATACTAGAAGAGTGGTTTGCAGAAACAGGGATGTGAAGGGTTTAAGAAACAAAATCTTGGAGTGTGCGTGTGTCTTACTTGAGTGGGCTCTACTGGGAGGCTCTGCCTGCCTTACTCGGAGTACGGCTTTTTAGTTCTGTGGCAAGACAAAACTGATAGGACTTTAAATAGCATTAGAACCTATAATTACTTTGCATTATTATATACTTTAAGCAGTGGTTATTACTTGCCTGGTATTTTAATTTCCCATGCAACATAATGAAAAAGGTCAATTTGGCTTTTTTTAAGAGTGTAATTGTAGTGTGCTATACTTATTAGCAGCTGTACATTTTATGGTTCTTTAGGGATGTTTGATTTTTAAATGACTACAGTGTTACAAAATAATGCACTCTAGGACAACGTGAGTTAGCAAAGCTTATTTAGAGCTCTATCTAACTTTGGCATGTTAGACTTAATAAGTTTTTGTTACTTCCCTAGAAATGTACATCTTGTGTTTCTTCCCACCTGAAAATGAAAAAAATGAACACTATAAAACTCTAAATAGGATCATGTAATAATTGAAACAATGTAATAGGTACATTAAGGAGTGGAGATAATTGGTTCTTTCATTTCCTACCTCGCAGAAGTCAATGGCAAAGCTGCCAGTGACTCTCACAGACTGTATTCTAAAAATGGAAATGGAGCTTTCAGTGAGAACTCTGATAGGATTTGGCCATGCACTCTTAGTGTAATTACTGCGCGTTTGGCTGTATCTGTTTCCGAAAAACTCAGTTGTTACAATTTTACGATTTTTGGCCTTTGTTCTGCAGCTGTGCTGTATGGGTGACTCTTCAGAACAAAATGTCAGGTTTGGACCCTTGGGAAGTTTATAACCTACAGTCAGGAGGTGGAAATAAAAATAGGGCATAAGAAGTCCAATGCTGCTACAGAGAACATGGTGGGAAGCAACATCTTTTAAATTTAAGTGATTACAGTTCTGTTAACAGCAAGAAAAAACATGTATTTTTGAATAAATTTATGGACAAAACTGAAGAATTTAAATAAAACTAATGTAATAGTGACAAATGGTATGTACTGCTGTGCTCTTCTACAGCAAAGGATCTTAGAGTACTTCATAAATATTAATTAATTAAACTTGACAGACAGCCTTGTGAAGGACAGGAAGTAACATTATTCTTTTTTATTGATGAGGGATTTGAGGCACAAAAAGTTTAAAGTGTTTTGGCTAAGGTCATAAAGGATGTTCTGCATCAGTCCCAGGAASAGAATCCAGGTCTCAGTCTCGGGCTTCCTCTGCTAGGTAACTGCCTCCTCGTCACGTAAATGTGTGCACACACCAGTGCCGAATGAGCGCTTAGCTTTCGTTACAAACCCAAGAAATTCTCTTACCTCTGATTACAAAGCTGACATGCAAAACAGTCCAGGTGATAAACATTGTCCTTAGCTCTCATCACCATCTCAAAAGCAGGTATGAGCTTACTGCAGGCAGCACAGTTTCCTGTAACTCCAAATAACCTGAAGATACAGAAAGAAAAACGTTCCTGAAGATGCTTAACTGAAAAGAAAATCACACTTTCATTTTTTATCTGGGATTTTTCAACAGTTGTCTGGTTTTTTGATTGACTTCCCAGCAACCCTCCCTTTGAAAGGCTGTTTTTTTGGTGGTACAAGTCTGCCCAATTTACAGTATAAAAGTGTCACAGTTTTTGCTGGAGAGAGCTTTATAAACAGTGACAGCCTAAAATTGCACCTATTGTGATGCTGGTTTTATGCAGGTTATACCGACCTTTCTTGATAAAAGAAACATCTTGTTAAACTAAACAAAGAAATAGTAAACGCATTAGGAATGTTACATAACTGGGCAGACAGAGGTCAAGCTGTTCGAATACGCAGCAAAAATCTTCTACTTGTATCGTGCCGTAAATGTGAGAGCCACATAACCTTGGCTTTTGGTGCTGTTTATTATTAAAACACACTTTAGCTAGAAAAGAAATAACACTTGAAAAAGCCAATATTCTTCGCATTTTTGACATCTAGTGCTAAAAGCTTTACCATTATTATTAAAAGAACATTTTATGAACAAGTCATTTAAATCGTCAGAAAGCATTAGTGGTTCATGCACCTTACAACCCTATACGATAGTTATTGCTATGATTATGTTATTCAGGTAGCACATTAAAGTAAATGAGGCTGTAAACTATATATAGTCACATCAGGAGTAGAAGTATAAAATACTGTAAGAACAATATGAAATGCTGGTTTTGCCAGACATCTATATAAATTTTTTTAAATTCTCTTTGTTAAAGATTTTTCAATACTTTTCAAGTGGGTGTATTACCCCCCCCMMAAAAAAAATCACACACATGCATCCTTTTGTAACATAGAAGGATTATAATGAACAAGAAAAAAATACGTTAGCTCTACACAGCAGCAATCTTTGAAACTAAGTTTATTTAAACTACTTAATAGTTGTGATGGGTTATTAAAAGTAATACTCTGCTTGTGCATAGCAGTTAATGCTGTTTTTAACTATGAAGCACACTAGATGAAAACGCCACATCTGYCAGTTTCTTTTTTTCCTCAACATCAGGCTGACAGCAGAAAAATATAATGGCTCTCAAGGGAAACACCAAATTAAAAGCAGTTCTAAACTAATGAATTCAAAGGTGCTCTGTAGAAAATTCAGTTTGGTAACATAAAAATGAACACAGTTTTTTAATCACATCCCTGCATTTTACTGAATTTCATGAGTTACCAATAAGCCTACTTAATTCCAAATCCTTTTACCTTCTGCTTCTACTTAAGATGTACTTTCTGCATAATACGTTCCTGTTTATTTTTAAAGTTGTAAACCATTTTCTGCTGACTGACTGGCATGCTGGTTACCCTGATTATTGGGAGAAATTCTGGGAAAAGGCCATAATCATCAGCTCCTGTTAGGATTACTCAAGTCAACTTCTATTTCTGTGAAGTTTGATGACTAAAATTACAGATTATATACAGAATATATATATTTGCTTTGTAAAACATTCTGTTTCTGTCTCCATCATAGCCTTCCTGTATGGGTTTTGCCAAGGTCCACTCAGACTTAGGTCCACTCAGACTCTGATTCCTCTTCATAAAAGGGACACAAAACTTAGTTGCCTTTTGTAGTTGTTGACTAGTTTCACATTAAAAAAGACTAACCCAAAGGTCCAGATATTTTTTCTTCTTATCTGTGTAGAAGATGATGGTAGTTTAGATGTACAAGGAATGCAGTTCAGGCTGCAAAAGGTACTCAGTAAGGACTGTAGGTAAACAGTGTTGTTATATATGTATGGAGCCTAACAGGAAAGTTAGGCTTTAAGGCCAGCAACAGCAGCATTTAAGCACAAACATGCAAATTGTCCCACCGACTTCAAGCGTAGGAGGGGATCAGCCAGCAGATCAGTGGTTAGATGGTTTAGGTGCAACAACTCCATCCTTGAGACTGAGCTCAGGCCCTTGCTGGAGAGGGTGCTAGGTGCAGGTGGTGCCACCTTGCACAGCCACATCCTCTGTGCAGGGGTGTGTGTGTGTGTGAGGAAGTGGAAATCCATTACAGTTAGAATTGCAATTTACATGTTGCTGAGCAGTGAAACAATTTGGGATTGTCATTCAGTGTCGCAAAGGATGGAGATTTACTGTGCCAGCGTCCACTCTGTGTGGGTTTCCATGCTGTTCTCAAGTAAGAGACCCCCACAGAAGCTGCTTCAGTTAAGCACTGGATATATTAAATTTTTTCAATTTTGTAAAAGAAAGGAGGCCTTCCTTGCTGTTAGTTCTTCCCCACCACACACAAAACAAACATGTGAGATTTATATTAGCTATTGTTAATTTTGGATAAAGCTGTTTATATGAAGAACATAGTTTTCTCCCATTAATAATAATAATAAAAAACCCACAATGCCATTTTGAAATTCTGGACATAGTTTCCCCCAATTTCAATTGCTCTCGCTCCCTGAGCATTTATCAGCTACCTGATTAGAATTTGTTTCCACACAAACCATTGATCATCAGCCTATTACTAGGCAAATGACAGTTAATTACCCACTACATTAACCACTGGGACCTGAGACCTGCTTCTGCTGCCATCAGTCAACATGATAAATGTGGCAAGTTCAGTAATGCATGGCCAGCCCTGAGCTGCCTGCTATAGTGTGAACAACCCTCAATCTCACTTCCAGGCCCAGGAAAATCTATGGCAATCTGCATAATTACAAGCTCTGGGTTAATAACAGACAAATGATTTGTTGCATCTAAACAAAGTCCTTGGAATGGGCCTGGTCTCCTGTGGCTGCCGGGGCTGCTGTTCTGCCACCAGTGCGCTTCCCCGTACAACGTGTGCAAAACAGATCCCCGACGCTGTATCCTTCCAATTTGTTGCCCTCCAATTTATGGATTCTGCATATGTGATTTTTAATCATTAAAGAACTCTTGAAGCAATATTATCTTAATTATTCTCTGCTGTAACCAGGGAATTAGGCTTCAGATAAAATTTTCTTCTTCTGTGCACTTTCCCTGCCTCGCTGGAGGCTCCATCAGTTTTCATCTACACCTGGACTCTGAAATTCTAATGATGAATTATTGCCCCTTTTCCTAAGAGGGTGAACCTTACAAGGGAACATTTTACTGAACTGTCAGCTCACAGACTGAGTGCGGAGATGCGGAAATCTGATTTAATTTACTGCAAAATGATGCATTTGTTAGACTTTCTCCTCAGTTTTGTCCAAGGATCAAGAGATCAGTCAAGAGCCACCTCCATGTACTCCTTTACACAAGAGTATGTGCTCTAGACTCTCCATATACTGTTTTGTTTTCCTCTCCTCTTGAAACTTGTGAAGGAAACAAACTTATAAACATACAAATTTTACTACTGGAAAGAACAAATAGTTTCTTGACAGGATCTTAGCTGAAGCTGAGGCACTGAGCTACGGTCTCTTGCTTAGTCTATTTTCCCAAAAAAGCATCAAGAATTTCATTTCTGCGTAATACTCACAGTCGCCTAGTATCATTCTGTATTTTATTTACCATTTTCTCTGTGGTTGGAGAATGCTTAAGCTCACTCCTTTCTCATCTGCTTACACGTAGACAAGTAGACTATGACCAAGTTACCTCAGTGGATTCAAAAACTGATCCTTACTTATTTCACTTAGAAGAAAGGGACAAAAAAATTTAAAAGGACATTTTATACTTATACCATATATACAAAAACAGAGATCAGAACAATCATCAACAGCAAGTGTATTAACTCTGAATGTATTTGACTGGTATAGAACATCCTGAACAGGGCTAAAAAATGAAAGACATGCAAAAAACCTTCTACAAACAAACCCAAACCTGACATTTTGAGCAGCAGAAAATGTGATTATGCACCACACTATTGATTCTACTTTGGTAGGTTTACTAAATAAAAACCTGAAGGTTAAGTACTGATAGATGAGAGGAAGGAAAAAGGAGGAGAAAGAACAGAAAAAGGGACTAAAGAAAAAGTAGATATGCAAAAGTGCAGAGAAGTTGACAAAACAACCTKATACTTATGAACCATGTGCTTTTTAGAGGGACCCAATCTAACCACTTGAAATCAATTTGCATCCACTTCTAGAGATTTTGGATGAGGCCTCAAATGAGGAGGGGAGACCCAGTTCTCATTATCGGCTTAGAGATGCCATATCACATAACTCCACGGTTAGCCACAACTGCATATGCACTTAGAAGAAGCTGACTTGGACCATAACTCCCTATCAAATTACCCGGGACTTTTAGCGAGATTTAGCATCTAGTGTCACTTGTTATTGCTGCTTCCAAAGGTTTCTTCCTTTTTGTTGCTCTTGTCTGACAACTGTCCTCTGTTTTGTTTTGCTACTATCCATTGTTTTGCTATCAAAAGCATTTTTTTTGCCTACTTTTTTATATTAGAATGTACTATAATTTGGGTAAGTTGCCTGGGTTTTTGGTTTGCACTAAGTGTACAAATTGTCTGTTTGCACAGACATTGCAAAATGAAAAAAACACCTTGAGATTTAGGAATGACAAAGCAAGCATTAAATGGCATTTCTCCTGTGGCACAGTAATTACATATAATTTCGCATGGTTTCAAATTATTTTTCCCCTCATTCTCAATCCTGGGCTAACTAGGTTCATTAGGGAAAAATATATATGGAATCTGATTTCTAAACTTGCCTTTGCCACTAACTGATTGGGTGACCCTGGCAACTCACTTAATTTTGGTCTCAATTTACTCCTAACAAGGAGGTGAGACCTAATCTTCACATTGTAATATCCCTGCTAGATAGTTGCTGTTTCTATAAAAAATTGAAATGATACTTTCAAACCACTGTTCTCCACAATGCATGAGGGATAAAAATAACACACACTGTTTTAAATGTAATCAGACATTTACTGAAATAGACAATCAACTTTTTTTCCTAGTAGGTATGTGTATTATCCAGGATTTCAATTCAAACTGTACATACTGAAGGCAAATTTGGCCCTAAGCAAATATTTCAGTCAGCATAACATGCTATTTGGAGAAGCATTAAACCACATAAAAGAATCTAAAAGTTAATGAGAGAGAGAAAATTTATCTAGGGATCTAGATTACAAAGCACACTGAAAAGCATAGTTATAGAGAACATGTAATCTTTACATGCTGAATATTATTTAGATTATTAGGTGGAGATTTAAAAAAGTTTCTAAGTGACTTAGGGACACAAGTACTACTGACTTTAAATGGTCTTTATTCTTTTACTTCCCACAAGATATTTTTGAAAACCCTCCCTCTCAAATTGCACAGAAAAGGAAGCAGGTAAATTTGTCCCACTTGCATTTTTATGAATGCCCAGAAAACTTATTTCACTCCCACCCATCCCCAGCTCCCTGGAACAGCTTTCTAAATGCTCAGTGAAAATGAAACATGCTTCTAACCAAGGGGAGAAGAGAAACTGCACCACTTTCCCTACTGACGTTAAACCATGCAAAACCAGAAGAAGCGAGAGAACAGAGTTCCTGTTCAACTTGTTCATTCGTAGACTGCCAGACTCTGCACTCACTAATATCTAGTGAAAGATTTCTGGGGACTTTGTCTGAATTAACTCTAGTCTAGTAATCAACAGTGGCTGGCAAAACAGAGACCCCTTAGAAAGAAAGGAAAAAGGTGGGAACCTACCAAAACCCAGGAGAAAATGGCCACTTTTGAAACTATTCTGGATTTTCTACTGTATACTCATTACTGCTTATAAGTTCCTTCTTTAACTCCCTGTATTTTCAAGTCTTTCATTGACAAAACTGGGGTGTCAGAAAAAGGGAATGCTACGAAGTTGCAAACAAGGATGCTTAACATGTCTAAGCACTCAGCCTTCAGGCTCGATATTCAGAACTCCTCAGCTGCAGGCGAGGCAGCCACGTTTGCTTAAGAGCTCAGCATTCTGGGTGCTGAATTATTTTAGAAAATTTAAAATCACAAATGTCATAATATGGGAGCATTTAGGCATATTTGATAACCTGGTCCTTATTTAGATGCCTATTCAAATTAGCTTAAAAATCTGCCCCCAATTTCAGATACTGAAAAAAAGATGAAGTAAAAAAGAGACAAACAAAACAGTGCTTCTAGTTTAAGTGGGTTAAGGAAGGCATTTAAGCACAATTGTTGAAGTGTGTGTTTTAAACCTCTACTAAAATCAAAGGCTGATTCACTGTTTGCCTTCTTTGGTAATGCTGTGAAAGGAGGGTTAGTTTTGCCAAACTAGAGCAGAGAAGCCTTTTCACCTCAGTACCCTTTGTTTTATTTTAAAAGCCAATTCAGACACAGCAGAATTAACTTGACATTGGAAGTATGCTGATTTTCCTAACACTGTCTGTTTGCAAGGATACCCTGAGTGCTACACCTGAAAACATAGCTCAAGTCCACAGAGGCAAGCTGCAGTACATCTCCAAAGCCTAAGCTACTAAGAATTTAAGTTGTTTGATGGCTGGATCATGGACAAATGGAAATGTGATGGTAGGGGCATGGTTATAGCCTCGCAGCACACTGACACTCCACTTCTGTGAGTGTATTTTGCCTTTGTGTTTAGCTAAGCCAGGTGTGTGAGTAATCCCATCTGGCTTCAGCTGGAGTGTGTGTTAGGTTTTGCACTTGTGTAGGTATGTGCAGCATGACACACGCACTGAAACTGGAGGTGCAAACCTTTCTCAGACGAAGCTACTGTTTTTCATGCTGTTCTACTGCATACACCTATTGTGGAATAAAATAATTGTATGCAATACGAAATCCAATAGTTAATACAGCTTTTTTGTCTTTCTTGAACCTCAAGCTTTATGTATCGCCCTCATCACTGTGGATCTTAATTTAATGTAACAGAGCCATTCCCCTCAGTGCAGATTTCCAGTGTGGTGCAGATTTGTGTAGAATACACTGTCAAACTCCGTCTTGTGYCTGTTGAAGTTCATGAAACTGAGCCTTCTTTCCTATGCAGACTGCATGAAAGAATTCTTTATGTAAAGTTAACACGGAAGAATTCCATTTTCAAACACCTCAAAACCAGACATTCAAAACAAAATATAGATTTTCTTCTATATCCTTCCCTAATTAGATTATTTGTGTTCTGTGAAACTCGCCCCACAATCTAAGCTTTCATTTCAAATAAGTATTACCAGCCTTAATTTTGGCTCGAAAAATTTGAAGCATGACCAGACATAATTGATGTAATGCACTTTTCTAAATCTATAGTTTTAAAAAGCCTTGGGAGGTGGGACTTTTGTTGTTTGGTCAATGCAGTGTTAACTCTGAAGCCTAAATCACACAACTTTAAAAAACCCTTGTACATCTTAGGACCAAATATAGTTACATCGTTTATGTCACAGTCTGCTACCCTGTCTCTTCAGTCATGCAGCCAGATCATCAAACTTTCAGTTTAAAGCTAAAAGGCAATTTTAAGAAGTATTCTGGCCTAATTTATGATCTGCTTTTAATCAAGTTACAGTTTTGTTTCAATTTAAATTTACTTTAACCACTCTCATTGACTCAGTTGAAAAGCAAGGATGATTGTGCACAGTGCACAATGATCTATGCCTGATATTGTGGAAATAAATTCAAGTTAAAAATGACCTCCCAATGCACTCAGGGCTCTGCTTTGCACCACCACTCATGCATCGTGACATCCTTAAACTTCTACCAGTAAAGTCAACATCAATATTACATCCATTTCTACAAAGCAACCATATAAACTTCATCTTTATACACATGCTTTACTTTAAATCATGCATGTAAATCCATCTACATGCACAGGCTGAATCTAAAAATTTAGAGATATTCAGCTGATGTGTTTTCGTTGTCAAACTAGAGCAACTTAAAACCAAATTTAATGGCCAAGTCAGACAGGAAAAGGGAGCCGTGCAATATCCCAACCTCATTCCCAGTTTAGGGGTAGATCTAGCTGGCACAGCATAGTGGCATAGTTCAGGGCCTGAGAAGTGCTGTGACTGTGTCTGTGTGGCACTGCACCTGGGCTGATTCGGTTAATCTCCCAGCTAATTAGCCACTTGCATTGCTGCTTAGATACGTCTACACTGTTTCCAGATCTGGAAGCTAGTTTGGGGATTTCTGCCATGTTGTGTTTTATGATATGGACATCCCTCAAGGCTGTGCCTGCACTGTTCTGCTAAAGCACTGCTGAGCTTCGCTGGCCCCCTGCTCTCGCTGCTTCTTACCTGAAGGGATGATCTCAAGGATGGTTCAGGGATAACTCAACAGGACTCCTAGGGACAGGCTGGATGGCAGCAGGTCAGGGACTGCAGCTACAGCGCCCATGAGAGGGTTGTGCATGCCTGCCACATGGAGACCATGCCATGCAACAGCCACCTGTCCTTGTGGTAATGCCATGCAGCTGATGTCAGGCAGAGCAGATGACCTGCAATCCCTCCCAGAAGGGAACTAGTGTCACAAGCAATGCAGATGTGTGAAATCTGTGATTTACCCTAGACCTGTATATAGCCCCATGTTGCTGCAGAAGAAGTAGCAACCCAATAGAGAAGCTTAAGATGTGCATTTCAGATTCATCCCTGTCCCCACTGCAAAGAGCTAAACAGAAAAAAAAAAAAAGACACCTAGACACCTTTTAGAGCAAATGCAGAGATATCTAAGAAGAAAAGGAACTGAAGGAACAGAAAGCCCCCTGATGAGCAGTGGCCAAGCTCCTATCGTTTCCCAACAATTCTATTATTTCTCCAATGACTGTGGAGAAAAGGTCTAAATGGTGCATATGGAGTTTGCCCCTGGAGATGGGGGAAGGGAAGGAAATTAAGGTACAAATATATAATTAGCTGCCTAATGTGAGGGACATAAAATACAGACATTTTTCATTTTGCCCCAGAGGTGACTGAGAATGTAGAACCTCTGGGTAAGAAATCAATGCACAGACTGTCAGGTAAATATATATTGAAATAGAAGTGGGGGGTAAGTTAATAGTTCTATGAGGTCATATAATAAAGTCCATAGCTCTTTCATCAGTGCTGTGAACAATGCAGTTACTGTGTTTCTCCCTCAGTGTAATAGCAAAGACAGTTGCTAGACTCTGAAAATAAATTATGCCATGCTTTATTAAATGGTAAACAGCTGTTCCAGACACAATACAGCACATGCTAATTGAAGAATGCCTTAAGCAGTCCTATAATAAAAGGCTTTTAAGAGCTGGAGAGGAAAAAAAAGCCAGCATCATGACAGACTTACTATCATGGGTTCCCTTAGTTAAAATTCAACACATGGGTCATTCAAGGTGAGAAGTACATTCTGAGAGATCTACCGTAATGAACAGTTAAGAATCATTAGSAGGCTCTTTCATGCCATGATGCTGTAGGCAAAGCCACGTTTAGGTAGGAAGTGCAGCCACAAGGTTCTCATCGTGTTTCCATGTCTTGTTTTGTTAGGAGATATGTATGGACGAATACAAGAAATGTGCAGGAAGAATTGTTCTTTCTACGGTGATGATCCCCAGCCTGGAAACCTCACTGCTCATGGGAATCACCCTAGAGATCTTGGCAGAGAATGGCAGGTACGGTGTAAGCCATAAGAGAGCATAAATATAATAGACAGAGGATGCTAGGGTGGCAATGAGAGCCCCACGCTGGCCCACTGTCCCCAAGCAGATGTATCGCTGTACCTCTGCAGAGCCCCGTCCCCTAACGCCACATGATTCTGCCAAGCTGAAAAGGTGTGCCCAGCTTTCTGAAAGGGGTTGTGAGGAAGGCTGAGGTACAACCTTTTGTTACTTTAAGAGGTTCACGATGAAACTGGGTAGGGAACATGAGTGAATGTTTAGAGCAGGGAAAAGCCTCCATTYGCAGTCACCTTGCTACATGGCCTTGATTAAATATCCCCCCTTTCCACCTCAATTTCCCCATCTTTACTTTACATTAAAAGGACAACAGGAAGCTTGGTGAGCAAAAGTCTCTTAAGAGCCCTGACTGATAAGTACTGTGAAAAATATAAATGTATTTAGAGCAGCTACTCACTGACATAGCATTTGCCCAAGAATGACATTCAGATATATGGTATTCAGACTACCAGACACCTGCTTTCTGGAAAATTGTTTGCAGAGTGAAGCTAGATGTGTGTGCGTGTGCTTGTGTGTATGCATGTGTGTAAAATAAAAATAGAATATAGTTCTACAGGAGAGGATAGTAAGAAAAAGAATCATGTTTTTCCTTCTATACAATAAATTCCTTTACTGTATTTGGAATTTCTCCATTCCAAAAAGATAAGTGCTGCAAGATGAGTAAGAGGAGTGTTTTTTTTTTTTTTTTTTTTTTCAATGAGAGAAGTGCTTAGAAATTAGGAAAAAGGATGTGCGTCAGTCCATTAGATGGCATGCAAATATTTCATTCTGTTCATACAAATCATATGACGTGCTTGCAAATTCATGCCACAAAGCAATGGCTTAATAGAACTGCTCTTCCTACAGAAATGGAAACAGGTTAAGTTTTTCTTCATTGGACTATGTGTACATTTTCTTTATAAATAAAAGCTGCAGTATCCAAGGTATTTCCTTTGTTGTGTCACCTTTAGGACTTACTGTTTGACGTATTCCATTGAAATGGCTATGCTCTGCACAGTGTTCAGAATTTTAAGTAAAACCTTAAACAGTTACAAATCAAAGCATCAAGGTACTTTGAAGAAGCACATACACTATATACATCATATACTGCATGCATATGCATTGCTGATATCTATATATCATCAACACATTCACAAAAACATTATGGCTTTGGGAAAAAATATTTCAAATAAAATATAAACATTAAAAATGATGATTTAAAAATAATCTCAATTTCAAAACTCAGATTTCGGCATACTTAAGGTCAATTCTAGAAATATACTTTCAAAATATGTCAGATTCTGAGACATATCTGCATGACATTTTCCTGCCAGTCGTTTTGATAAATATTGCACTAGAACAGAAAGATATATTAATTTAAATAATTATAAATAATCATTTTTTTCCTCTCATTTATTTAATAAATTGTTTAGGTTTTCAGGTGCTCATATTTTTACACCTGCATCTAGGTTTACAGTTTCTTCCCCACTCCCTATGATTTTTGTCCCTCTTCTAAAAAGAATGCTTGAGAAAATTCTGTGCAAATGTCTCACTCAAATTTATAATTAATGTAGCAGAAAATTATATTTCTAATTAAATAAAACTAAGCACAAATTTAGGCAAATGCTAGAAGCATTATAAACAGTATAAAGTTAGGAGAAGAACAAAATCGCAAACAATGAGCAGGTAATGCAACTGCATATATTAGAAACATCTCAATTATTACATCCACAAAGGCAGAACTTAAAAAGCAGCATTTCATAAGAAGGTGTCATGTTGACATATATTGCTCATTAAAAAAGGTGCCGTTTGTATATGGGTTACTGTTCTTCATATGCATGAATATTGGTAACACATTGTGGGAAAGGAAAGCCCTTGAGATTTTGTGTAGTTTGAATATTTAATGTAACAATAGTTTGCTCCCTAATAAAGAAAGGAAAGAAATTTGGGAGACTAGGACATAAATTTGCCTATTTATTATTTTACACTGACTACAGCTGCGTATCAGCATCCTCTGTATAACTCTCAAGATGTGCTGTTAAAATTACAGTGGCTGCTTATAGCAGCTGCTATTTAACCAAAGCCACAGAGACTACAAACGCAAAGCTCCCCCCGTCCCCTTTTTAAGCAGGAAATAGCAAGTAGCATATATATAATATTGGTCTATAATATATATGTGTACTAACCTGCTAGTTATCTCTGCTTACACTCAGGCTGTCAGGAAACTGTCAGCTGTAAAGGCGATAAGGTGGGCAGTTTAAAGAAGATACTGAAGCCTTAAGCTTCTTAACGTGCCAAGAATCAATCCCATGAAAGCAAACAACTTGAAAAAGGGTTATATGTATTTAGGAAATCTCTTAGCTCCCCTTGCTTTTGCTGCGACTGGAGCTAGCGCTGGAGTTTTCTCACCCTAACGACCCCTGAAGCAGCCCGGAGGGACTGCGAAACAAGGCCGTTACACAAGGCAGCTTGCTAATTGAGAAGTTGATCGGGGGTGGAGGAATCCTGCGTTACCGCKTTAAGTGTCCAAATCAAGCATGACTAGATTGACGTCGCCAAATCACTGTCTGGAGGCCACTCCAAGCCAGCAGCAGCAGGGCTTTTCACACCTGATAGGCCCCCACTCTATCTACATCAAGTCGCATTAAGAAAGGAATGTATTACACAAGTGGAGCCGGCGCCCCTGAAGAGCGCCGCTCGCCCTGCCTAATTGCTGCTCCCTTGTTCCCCAAAAGGAGCAAGCACGCTTGGGTGTCAGAAGTAGGCATTACCTGTTCCGGTGACAGAGCCCACCTTCATCTCCCCTCCAAAAACAAGAAAGGCGCCCGCAGCTCAAGGCAGACAATCAGAAGAATAAATTCATTAGGCTGCACTGAACATTTTTGCACAAAACTGCTCCAGAAAAGCGAGTGAAATACTCCACTGTTCAAAGTCACTGTAACACAAAGAGCTTAAATGGTACTTTGGTCTTCAAATGTTAACTCCTGGATCCCCTCAACCGTCTTGTAAGACAGGGAGGCACGAGCATTCGCCTGAGTTAGAGAAACTGAGGCAGGGGGACTCAGGCGCACAAAAGACCATAAAATGCTGAACTCCTAGGCTTGTCAATCAGAGTTGGATGGCTAACTGTCTTTTATACTTCTGAAAATCCCCCTCATCAGCAATTTGATCAAGGTGACAGAGAGAGTGTGGGGATTTAATCCCGGCTAGGATTAAAACTCAGCACTTCCTGCCCCACAGTCCCCAGCCTGCATCTGCTTTAAAAGAGGTCAGCTCTTATTTCCTTGTACCGTCAGGAGACGCAGCCACAACGTGGTCAAGGTTGCCTTGTCAATTTATCTGTTATTTATGTAGAACAGAGGGCCTCCTGAACTGTACTGAGGGAAATTGGTAACTGAGAAGGAAATCTATCAGGATGGGAGCAGTCAGCCTGCGAAATTCAGTGGAGATGGTCACAGTCAAATGCTTAGGGGGACATTTTACAAGCGCAAGTAAATTTTTTGGTAAGCAACATATGTTATTGTACAATGATATATAAAGGTACACTCTATAGTAGGAAAGTCAAATACAGACCTTCTATATCCTCATATGCTACTTATTTAGATCTAGAAAATGACTACAGAAAGTCAAGGAGTAGCAGGCTAATATATTTTCGAGGGCCAACTACTGGAGAGTGGCATTACATGGGGAATATTTCCATATTTGCTTTGAAATTTTACTAAAAATGAAATAGTTTCTTTTTTTACAGAAAAAAACAAATACAGCACTTGTCTGCATAAATCCATTTCCCCCCTGAAACTTAGGGAACCCTCTGTGAAAAAAATCTAAGTATGGTTTTAATAAAACTTTGATAAAAGTGTGAAGAGATGATAGTAGCGGGGAGAAAATCTCAAAAGCATCAATAAAAATTATTACGTGAGAAATATCATCTAGCTGTAGGTGACATATACTATATATATTGTATTACACACTGAGTATCACCTAATTGTAAATGGGGTCATCAAATTACATCTCTGGCATGACAACAGATAACCGCAGAGATCAGGATGAAGTCCTCCTTTCCCTGCAATATCCCTGACCCCAGCAAATCTTGAATAGCTTGGCAAAAGTTGGCTTGCACTATTTTGCCGCCCTGCCTCTGAAACAGTAGATACAGGTTCCCCACTATTACTGCTGGATACCAGGTACAATGGAGTAAAATAGTATGGCAAACTGAGTGTTCCCGGGTATCATTCTAGAGAAGGGGAAATAGGAATTTCGTTTGGTTTCTACCACAGTTACGATTCTGAGTCACTGAAGATTAGCTGAAACCATGGCTTATCCCTTCCCTTGCTGTTGTAATGGTCAGCAGCAGACAGCATGGCAGGCGCTGCTGCAAGCACAGACAAGCTTAAGTGATGGGGAGTGATAAGAGTGCAGAAAAGTGTGAATGAAGAGATCCTGTTCCTCCACCTAGGCATGAGAGCAGGTGAATTTATCCTGCTCTGGACTATTTTTGTAATATTCCAGGGCAGTCTAGCTTTAGGGGTGATGCCAGGTAACAAGCTACCAATGCAGTTAAAAGAGGTACCTTACTGCAGCAGTCTGAGGAGGGGGAAGAAGCAGTTCTGCATGGGACACTGTATTTAATGCACTCTGCCTAGCACAGCAGCCCCTTTGCTAGCACTGCTGCACTGCATATATGTGGCTAGTGCATGCACCTCTGTCTATGTTTTCATAAGGAAGTACAGGCTGCCATGCAAACAGCAGGGGTTTCATTTTTCAAACCCAAAGTGCTGCTCCAGTATGAACAAACAAGTGAGCAATATGGGAGAGGGCACCAGTGGGAGGAGAGACATGGTTGGCTGTAGGCATTTTCATGCCCTTCCCCCAAAAGCGAGGTTACTTTGAGTTTGCAAGTGCATCTCCCTCTCTCTGGGGAAGCAGTCCCTGCTGCAGAAGTAGTTGAGCCTGATCAGATTTGTCCTGGTGCCTGTTCCAGCTGCTGTTGTTCCAACAGAACAATATTTGACAGACAGACACACATGACCATAACTGTAGAGCAAGAGAAATCTGGCAATGCTGTAGGAGCACACACTGTTTTCCTGCATCTTTCAGAGGCATTCACACCAGTGCAGAGAAGGTTTTAAATACTGCCAAACCAAAATGGAGCTAATGTACACCCAACTTTATAGCTGACTGAAGCACAGTTAAGCAGAGGATCACACCTCCTATAGCCCTGCTCCAGTACTGTAAACTACAAGTTCCAAAATAAAAACTAGAAAAATAAGTATTAGTACAAGCAACCAAGATACCMACCTCAGGCTTTGCCATTGTGCTTAGAAAATCTACCAGCAAAACACAGAGTACTAAGTAAAATGCTAGCCTAAACTGCAGATCTTTTGTTTCTTCCTCCTTAGAGATGTTTATCCCTTTGTCTTTCCCCATTTCCACTTTTACATCGTTCTATCCGTTTTGTCTCATTCTCATTGCTATTTCTTTTATTGCTATTTTTCTCTACTAACTGAGGCCTTCCCTGTTCTGCCAAGCCTATTCCTTGCTGTACATCCTTACTTTCTCTCACTTGATACACTTTTTCTTGCGTACAGACTGRCTCAATTCACCTTCCCACCTGGATTCCAGGTCTCATCTTCCAGTGGAGTTTCATTTTTCTTCTTACTCCAATTACATTTCAGAAATGAAACTTTTAGTTAATTTTAGTGAGGGATTTCTAATGCTTTCTAATCAGCTAGTTATTACCATTACTGAGAATTTAGGAAAATATTTGGCATGGGTGCCATGGCAACTTTAGGCCATCTTCCATTAGTGCATGATCTACCCTACCTTTCCCAACACCTACGGAGTTGGCAAGAGTTTCCTTGCAAATGTAAATGTACCCTCAACCACGGCTGAATGCTTCCATGATCTGGCCAAGATGGCCATACAGCCGGCTGGACCATCATTGCATCACGCACATGTCGCTGGGCAGAGCCAGCGTGGAAGAACGCACAACCCCTCAGCAGCAGCAGCCGGCTACAACCAAGTTAACTCCCTCCATCTGCTACTCACAGCAATACAATAGGAAACGATGCTGTGATCCAAGTGTCTTCTCGCTTGGTAGTTTAAGAGGAAAGTTTAAAGCCGCCACTAAGGTCAAGGCAAGATGAGGAAACAGTGGAGTGTCTCTCTCTCTCTCTAGGCAGCTACTGGTTGCAAGGACTGTAAGGCAGGGGACAGGACAGGAGTACTTAAAAAGGAGCACAGCAACAGCTTAATCACAAGTGCAGTGAGAATGGTTAAAAGAAATACTAGTACCTGTGCTGCTACCTGCCTGACAGCAGCTGCAGCAGCGCTCACCCCCTCACAGACTCAGCTGTTCCTCATCCCTTGAATATAGATTGTCATATAAATTGGCCTTAGGACTTTTGGGGTAAGTATTACTCAGGATTTTGAGAAACAGATAATCAAAATTCGCAGAAGTATCTTAAGTCCAAATTCTTTGGAAATCTAGCCCCGGGCACTTCAGTTTGATGCGGTTCATTTTAGTATGAGAGGGTAACTTGAGTTGATTTTGATTTAAAAAACTGAAAATTATCCTCCTTACAGACATGCATGTAAAGGGGAAATAATAAGGCCAAAGCCCTTCAATGCTACATTTTAATTGAAACTCAAGAAGTATTAATCAAAGGGCAGGGAGACATTTTAGAACAATCAGTTACAGTGCAAGATATGAAGTACATCGAAGGCCAGCTCCGCACGACTAAATACGCTACGAGCCATGCAAACGAATGCGGCGGCAACAGCACATGGAAATCCAATTTGCCCTACTCGAGCCAGTATACTCGTAGGCACCGTCAGTATCCAGCCGTCACTAAGCAGGCATTTTGGCACAGGCTTGCCCATGAAAGGAAGGGCTCTTCTTTCTCTCTTACACTGCCCAAAAGGTCCAGTGAGGGGTTTCCCACTCTTCACTTAGAGGTATGGAACTGACCTGAAAGTATTGAAAGATTACTTGTAAACATAACAGATAAAATTTGGTAATGTCTACCCCACAGATAGCTGCCAGCAAACCGACACGGATAAGAGGTACCATTCCTGACTGACAGAGCTGACCAAAAAGYGGCTAGTACAGAGAGCATAATACTTCCAAAACCCGCATTTTCACAAGCACAGGTTTTCCTCCACTCATGGGAGACACCGTTGCCACAGTGTAACAGTATATTCCTATTAGGAGTATTTTGCCAATATTGTTTGTCAATATTTCTAGACTTGTAAGTATTTGTAGTGTTGAGTACTCCTTAGTTTTGCGAAAAGACCGCTGACTTCAGAGGGATGAATCATATCCATACTGATTTCCTGGATTAGATCATGCGTTACCACTGCAAGAGCCTGTCTAGGAAAAAAAAAAGTATGCAAAAATTTAACAAAACATCTGAGAACAGGGAAAAATGCTTTTTTCCTAATGAAAAAGCATGCTTGTTAACTAGCCTTTACTTAGCAAGAAATTTTTATTGCTATTTAGAGTGTTCCCGTAGGCCTATTAAATTTCCCTAATCTTAAAATAATTAAAGCATGTTATTTATTTAAGATATCTCAATTCATAGATTATAAAATGTAGGAACATATAAAAAACAGTCTGGATTAATAACATGCTGCATAGTGTAGCTACAGACATTTCCTATAAATCCTTGCTCTACAGTTTCATGGTCTTCTGTATTTTCTATTTATTTTCAGAACAGATGATTCTTTTCAGTTTATTTTGATTCTAAAAGGTTGTCCAATAAAGGAAGTGTTTCAAACAAGACCAAAGAATATTTTTATTTATTTCCATACTCATGGCATCTATCAGCAGACTTAAAAATCCAAGAATTATTGAATACTTCAGAAGGTGCTTAGGACAGAAATTCATATTTGCAGCTGAATTTGCTTCAACTGTGTAAATGGCCATTTTATAATCTCTGAATATCTGCAGACAGCTCAACTAAAATGCTGCCTAGCATAGACATTGCTTGAAAACAGACAAACTTTAATTAAATATTGTACACTATCCTTAGGATTACATTTTTTGCCCTACCAAGAACTAAGTTTATGCATGGAAAACTGAAGGTAGCGCTATCTGATCATCTTGATTAAAAAAATACAAAATATTCTGATATTAGACAAAAATTAATTTTTAAATTTTATAATTTCTCATATTTGATCAATTAACTCTGAACAGAATAGGAAGTGGAATCAGAACACATCTGAATTATCTGTCAAATTCATCATCAACAAGAACCTTGGAAAAAGAAAGGGAGGAAAGAGAATCACAGATCAGGTTGAAAATATGATTAGTGTACTTTTTCTTCCTTTCATAGAAGCTGATCTAACACCCACTGATTTGAATAGCAGGAAGGAAGAAAAAAAAAACAAAGGAAAAAAAACCCCACAACCAATGTGGAGGGGCTACAGTTTTCTTCCTAAAGTGATTTTTTTTTTTTCCCCCACAGCATCTGCAACATAACGAAGTTTCAGTGAGAGAGTATAACATTTAAAGTCGGGCAAAATTCTGGCTCATCATGCCCAACCTCTATGGCTGAAAGTGCTAAGTCTTTTAGACAGGATTAGAAAGAGCAGGAAAGCCCTTTTCCAGAAGAGAGTGAGGTATGCTAATAATCCTTTAAGTGATCACTTACAGTGCTAAATAAACAGACACAAGTTTTTATTTATTTAGCTGTGGCAGGAGTCACCATGCAGAGATGTTGCCCAGGCCTTGGACACTAATCAGAGTCAGTGGAACTATTTCCCAAGGATCTACAACACAGCAAACACACAACAGACTCAGAAATATCGCCTCCACACAAGTACTATCCAGTATATAAAATAGATTCACAGTAAGAGCTCTCTGTTTTATGAGGGAAAAAGCTTGTATTGCTATATCATATCACTACATCATAAGCATTTCTCCAATAAGTTGTATAAATTTTTAATCAAGCAAATACTCTTATTGAGCCCAGTAGGTTCACTTGCACTAGGAAGATTTGCAGGGCTGGCACCAAATGAACAATAGTCGTAATCCTCTTCCTCTTTTTTTTGTTTGCACATGTGTATGTGTGCGTAGAAGAGGAGTATATCTATTTTATAGGAAAAAAAGCTAACCAAGAAAACATAAAAAACACATCTAAAATAGTTTTTAAAAAATCATTTAATGATTTTTTTCTCCTTTAGCTGCATAACAGATCAACTTCCTCCGATTCTGCTAATATTATAATAATCATGGGTCTTCTCCAGTGCCTGGTCCGACACTACTATATATTCTGACAGGACCAATTGCGTCGCTTTTTACAATTCCCTCCCTAAGCCACTACTGTCATTTGTTATCTGCACTGCAGAGGCACTGCGAGGGCCCCAAGCCAGTCTCAGAAACATGCCTGGTGCTGTGCAGGCACATGACCGCGAAAATAATTTGAAATTAAGGCACAAGACTGTCAACAGGTAAAGTCACCTGCCTACCACAAAAAACAAAACAAACAAAAATCTGATTAAAGAATAAAGAAATCTTCTGATTGGGGTGATAGGCCCTGGTCACAGCATAATAGCAATTTAATCATGTATAAGTTTGGCAGGAGGGAAGGGGATTTGACAACTACTTTCACATGCTTCTCAACCAAACGCTGAAGTATGTTAGGAATGTACGTTCACGTGTTTTCCTAGTCTGCTGGTTTCAAGTTTATGTCCAATTCTACAATGAATCCATTTACTATCTTTTTTGCCACATTACTTATTTGGGCTGTTTTCCAATGCTTGCTGGAACCTTTCCATGGTAGAGTGGTTCAACAGCTGGCCAGATGTGAGGCTGCCAGGAAGTTTAAATGGCTACTTTTAGGACAGGAGAGTTACTCTAAGTGAAACAGGAGGCCTTACCAAGCTCAAATAAGAGGAGGTGGCCATCAGCCAGTGGTCTGTTGTTTTAAACATGATTCCAGTCCAGAGTAAATTTATTTTGAAATTGGTCACTGCAATAAAAGAGAAAACCAACCTAATGGAACACAATGGTTTTATGTAATTTGGGTGTTTTATCTGCATCAGAAAGGGCCAGCTATATTATTGTAAACTGAATTGGAAAACCATCCCTTCTAGATTTTAGAAGAACATTATGCATGCTCAGATCAATAGTTCTATCTAATTTTTGTTAATCTGAGGTTTTAGGATTTTTCACTTTATCCAAAACCCCCTGTCTTTTAAGCTTATATTTTAATCAGTATTTCACCTACAGCAATCACTACCGAAAGGGAAACACTTCATAGAGGGRCAGAATTCATCACTCATCCAAATATGTATTTTAAATATATTTAGGTTTTTGCAACAATCTGGAAACTCACTGTTTTCACAGTGGTGGGGGATGGGGTGGGGAGAAACATACAGTTAGAATTATATTGAAATACTGAGTAATTCTAATTCAGGATGGAACACCCACACACTGCAGAATTCAGAACCTGAAAGTAAAATTGACTACAGAAATCAAAATTGGCTTTGTTGACTTTTATCACCTTAATCTGTGAAAAATTAAAAAGCAAACAAAAAGGGCAAGTATTAACAGCAGAAGAAAACTGGATTTAAGGCTTATGTTTGTAAACAAGTCAAATGCAACAAAAAGATTCCTTTGCAGCATGCAGTACAATTTAAATTTGGCACTGCCTCCTTCAAACCCTGTTAAAATCTTGTGTAAAATGAATATTTAGCTTCAATAATAATTTATTAGCCTGAAGGTTTAATAAGTATTTAGGCTTTGGGACTACAGGAATATGAGCATTGATCACCCATTAGCTAAATACAATTATATATGTAGAACCATCTTCAGGTTTAGAGCCTGGAATTCAGAAGTCCTCAAAGGAGAGCTTCTATACATACCTTAAAGAGTACATATAGACTTGAAATACTTGAGAGGAGGAGGGGACAAACATTTAATTCATACCAACAAGTGTTATATTATTTGCAATCTTTAGGAATATTATTTAATTAATATTTCAGTTATTTTTTGTATTGTGGGAAATACATTAATCTTATCATTACCGTTAGTGTAGTGAAGTGTTCTTTTAGTACCTGAAATGAGACTATTACATGGGGCAGAGGGAATAAGTGCGTTGCAGAAATAAAAACTAGATCTCATACTAATTTCATGTGAAAAAGCGACGTTCTTTTCATACTGTTATGTCTGTAACCTGTTATGTACATAACCCATATCTACTGATCAAACCTAGTCAAAGAAAAAAAAAAAAAGATCGTGTTTGCCTAGGTGATACCAGAGAATCTACTTCACATCTACTGATCAAACCTAGTCAATGAAAAAGAAAAAAAAAAAAGATCGTGTTTGCTTAGGTGATACCAGAGAATCTACTTCACATTTTTCCATCTAAAATAAGGAGTATTTGAGTAACTGTTCACTTTTTAAAAAATGACTCAACATACATGTTCAATTGCTCTTTCATTTAAACCCCCCAGTTCCTCTAATCCCTGGGGAAGATTTTGGTTTGATGAACACAGAAATAGTGTGACATTCTGCAAGAATAAAGAGCAGTCCTGAAAAAGGTCCTATCTCCCATTTTAAGTATAAAAACAAGTGCCCATATTTTCAAGTAAGCTGGCCACATTTTCAGAAAGTCTCCAAATAAGGAGCCGGTCCCAGAACACACTGTGCGTTAAATCTGAAAGCTCTGTTCATACCGATGGTGCTTACTCAATCTGAAAATTACATTTGTACAGCCTGGACACCAGTCCTGGTATCAGCTTAACTAGGCTGCCTCTGTACTCCAACGTCTCTGCTCATAACCCAACCCAAAGCCTGGGCTCATGAGTGCTCTTTCCCTCTCTGAAGGCTCCAACACGTAAATTTGTACTCTTTACTCAATCTGTTAGCAATCCTACACAGAGCACTGTTGATCCACCCAGATTTTCTGCACAAGCTGAATATTTTGCGTTTACCTTTAACTGCTCGAGAAGTTGAAGCTTCTTCACCGAGGAACAGAAGTTGTGACTGTGGGAATTAATTGCGCAGTGCAGATACAAAAAACAGTTTGTCAGTGCCTCGTAGACTAAAGCACRTCATGAATTAGCTGGTGATATCAGGATGAAATTTGCAATGAGGGAGTGGGAAGGCGCAAATAAATTCTAAGTCAAAATTAGTAACTAACAGTTTGCTCACTGTTAACTTAAAGCAAGCATCTGACAATTTAATTGTACATGGTTAGCCAGTCAAATACAATACAGTATTTGCTCATATCACTAAACTGTTAATCTCAGTATGCTTTGAAAACCAAATAAAAATATGGAGGAATGCACAAACTGATTCAAATTAACCAGGTCTGACTATCCATTTTATGAAAAGCACTGGGTGTGCCTTGCATCCAAAAGCAACAATTTGTTATGCACTGTAGTGTTACAGCACTCTACATCATAAGTAACTGTTTAAAAATCTGAAGCATTTCTAAAATGTTTCACTTAAACATTTCTGCAATAAAATCTTATTGAACTGTTGCTTTTATTAATTTTCTCCACACTAGAGACAGAAAGATGCAACTTTGATTTTTTTTCTCCCTTCTTTAAAAAAAAAAAAAAAAAAAAAACTTTGCCTACTACTAGCAAATAAACTATCCCTCTTTTTTAATAAAACCATGGCCTTGAGTTTTGGCCCCTTAATAGTAGCCTACATGGTCGACTACCCTTGGTGTTAAATTTTCTTAAATTGTATTTCTGTCAGTATATCATTTTTTTAAGCAATGGACCCTATAATAGCAAGCTCTGTTCTGTCAGGAGTACATTTTAACAGCATGACACAAGTATTTTTCACTACAGGAGACAAACAATGATATGTATTACATGCAGTAAACATTGCCTTTGGTACATAGGGTTCTCTTAGCATTCATCTGTCTAAAATTTCATTGTGTCCTGTATGGGGAAAAAACCCTGCCTCTCATTAACTATTGCCGAGGGCTGTAGGTTTGTAAAGTGCCAACAATGCATTGTCACATTTCTCACAAAACAAGAGCTTGATTGAATATTACAGGAATGGTGGATACTCAGCAAGGTGGATTAGGGGATAATTTAATAGCAAAAACAAAATAACAAGCCTTTCAGTGGCTGCTTAACCAATAATCTTGTAACCATTTTGCCCCCTTAAAACATCTCCCCCTCCCCAAAACAAACAGGAACAAGAACTTTACAAAATGAAGATTTTTTGCACTTAGAATAATAGGGTGCCAGCAAGAAGAGAAGAAAAATGGCAATTTTTCTGTGTGAAATGCACCCAACCCTGCAATTTTACAGCACAAGGACTACARTGGCAGCAGTTCCAAAGTTTACAGTAAATTTACATAGGGGCTACAGTTTGATAGTTAATCAGACTATTATACTTGTAGTTACTTGGAAAAATACCTTTCTGGTGGTGATGCACATGAAGTGCCATTTAGCTGTAAGGGGCCACCATCGAGAATCTCTCTTCTATGACATTTTTGCCATATATTATGTGGGTGTATATGACCTCATGTGAGCCATCTGCAGTGGGGTCAACATCTCTTTTTGTGAATCAGAAGGCAGGGAGTGGATTTATAAACAGCTCGACACCGGCACGATTCTTCTCTGATTCAAAGATCAGCAGGAGTGCAGAGCACTTTCAGAAATCTCATCAGCCTTACTGAACTCTAAACTGACTTTCATCCAGCACCCTATGCAACAAACGCCATAAGCGGCTAACATGCAGAGAATTATTTGCAAGAGTAAAGTCAATGGAAGTATACAAAATTACTCATATGCATAAGTAATGCATCATTTACCTGTTAATTGCTACTTTAAAGACATGTTGGGGTTTTTTTTGGTAGAATCATCATGGTCAGAAAAGAAAATAAACAGAATCAACTTAAGTTTTTTTACAGAATTTGGGTAAATTTGCTGTTCCACAAAAAAACACCTTCTGTGGTAGGCAATTCACTCAAAAGATCTTAGTTGTCTCTACTATAAAAACAGAACAAGATGTTTTCTCAGCCTCAGGGGAACAGGCACCTAAGGCTGCAAGATAGAAATACTGCGGTCCCGGGTCCAAATTTAAAGCAAAACTTCCTCCCTCAAAATAAGGAAAAGCATTTTAGCTTACAAGAATTATTGGAAAGGGATTATCACAAACACTGATTTAAAGTAAGCTGAAAATATCTTGGTTAGATCTTCTGGGCCCAAAGCAGAGAGACCACAATACAAGGTAAAGTGGCAGCGTATATCCAGAGGATAAGGTTAAAGCAAACCACACATGGAGCTTGGGACATGACAGAGGGGGGAAAAGAAGGAGAAAAAAGGAAGCAAATCCTTTTAAAGTGACACGATTTCTTAAAAGGCCATTATAGATATTACCAGATGTTACCTTCCCAGGAATATTTTAAATTAAAGTACTGGCATGCAAGATGTCCAGTGGATTGATCAGGAGAGGCAGATACACAAGTATTTATCCTAGGTACATAGTACATTTTGCATCTGATAACTGTTGGCTGTTGTCACAGTTGGTTAATGGGTGGGGGGTTTAAAGGAAGAGAAATTTACAGCTGTTCCAGAGAGACAGAGAAGAGATCATTTGCTCTACATAGCCTTCAAAAAGAAATATAGAGACTAGCTGGCATTGGTAAATGTTGAGATTCCTTGCCAAAGCCTGTAGCCTTATGAGATTCTCTATGCATCTCCTCAGCAGAGCTGAGGATGGTTTGGCTGGAATAAAATTGCTTCTCACCAGCAACATCTGCTACAAGATCTGGAAATCTCTGTCATCACAAAGCCTGTTTTCAGGCTCCCGCCCTCGTGGAGGTGCTGTGTGCCAGATGAAGGGACTAGAATACGATAAGTAGGCTCCAAAGGCCCTGCATCCAACTGAGGGAGAATTTCTACGAGAATGGGGGAAAGTGACCATAAACTCCCTTCCAAGGACCCATCTTACAAGCTCTCCTTTGGCAGAACCGAAGGATGGCTTGCAGCAGATGTTCTGGATAGACGTGTGAAAATGATGCTGGGCTCCTTTGGCAGCTGAAGCAATGCAGGGCTGTATAGGTACAAAAATAACTTCAAGATTCTCCGGTTGAAATTTTGGCGCAGCACGAGATCTCATTGCTGAGCTTTTAACTATTTCCTGAATAGTCTGTCTGTCCTTCAAGATGAACCCTTTGGGAAGGTTCCTATCAGGGCTTCCCTCATCCTGAGAGAAAGGCATCACACAACCAGAAAAAACAAAGGCAATGAATAAACAGACAAGATATGGAGCAGAACTGTTTCAGCAAAAGCAGTACACTGGAAAAAAGAACTACAGACAAGGCCTAAGAATCCTCCCACAGACGTTGCTCAGAGAGCAACTACTGTCCAGTCTTCCATGCTGCAGTCTTGGCTGCGCCTGTCATGACCATTTTGTGACAGCTTTGCAACCTGACCTCTCCCAGCTCTTTGCAATGTGAAGGGAAAGGTTTCAGCTGCTCTTCCCTATGCACAAAAAACRAACAAAACACCAGGATATTTTAGGCAGCCTGTTCCTAGTGGAGGTCTACAGGCTAGACCTAGCTTCCTCCTTTGCCTCGAAAGGCACCTCTCTCAGCAGGGTACGGGTGGCCTGCCTCCTGCAGTGCTTCCGCATAGCCTGCCTTTGGCAGGCAGGTAATATGCAGTCCAGAAAGAGTCTCTTGAAACTGAAATGCAGCCCCCTCCATCACACACACATGAAGTAATGAACAGGCCATTTGCATTCCTTTATATCTAAAGGAATATATCTAAAAGGATGTCTAAAGGATACAACAAAGACATCAGTAACAACCCTGTCTTTAACAAAACAGATCTGTACAGACTGCCGGGTGATTCGGTTGCTTGCAACTACAGAAGAAGCTAGAAAGCCGACTATGGGCACATGGACAGTAACTGCTACGTAACGCTGTAAAACAAGATGCTTGCCCATCTGCCCAGAGTCTTGTGTATCCACCCACTTCAGTTCTGCTAACTGACGTGGAAGGCAAGTCTATAGCGTCCATAGGCGATGCCAACAGAAAAATAACCCCCCTCCCAAATGATTGGCTTTTACTATTAAAATTGAATCATGTTTGCTATAAAGACCCCTTAAGCAGATTAAAAATACTCATAAAACCAGATTTAAACCCCTAACCTTCAATATATCTTCCCAGACATTTCACAACTGCCAGAAAAGGTGTTGACTAACCCTAAAAAAAAAAAAAAAAAAGCATGTGAGAGTAAAAACAGAAGCAAACCTCACATGCCACTCACAGCTCTGTATCAATACAACAGCCTAATGCAAAAGAGAGTCCTCAGCAAGTGCTACAAGAGAAACTTTAGTATGTAGACTGAAGACAGAGCCAGAGACCTGCTCAACCTCCTTGTGCATCACGCCAATAGTAATGGGAGAACAAAAGAGGAAAGGGGAAAAACACACTGGATCTTGCATACTCATTGCTGTTTTATCCTCTAGTATCCTCAGAAATGTTGCTTCTTTTGTCCGATGCCTAACACTGTACTGCCACTTTAATTTTTTTTTTTTTAAAGTCTTAATAAAGCTCAGACATCCATTTTTAAAACTCACAAACTTAAAATTCTGTGCTTTGGTGCAAGCAGGGAATCAGCTTGTGTGACTTTTTGGAATCACTGCAGCAAGTCTTGAATGATGTATGAAATGAAAAATCCCTGCTCACTGCACACAATTCAGATAGTAAAATCTCCCAGGAGCATAAAAAAAAAAGCACTTAAATGTGTCATTTTATTTTTGTCCTGTGCCCAGAAGACTCCCTCGTCTCTCCCCAAGAACACGCAGATACCTCAGCTATCACCAGAGAATGCAAAAAAAACACTTAGTGCTAAAGTAAATCAGTTCACACACTGTTTCCAGGAAAAGGCACAGGAACCTCCAGCAGACCAGACAGAATTATACTGGAGACATGTTCAGACCTCTCTCCAAACACTTTTTTTTCTTCTTAAATAATATCTAATCTCATCAGTCTGACTCTTTAACTTGATTGACCTTTAGAGATTGCATTATGGAAGCAACAAACAGCATGCTCAGTGTAGTTAGGACCACAAGAAGAAACATTTGATATAAACATCATGGGTGTGACCAGAAATCATTTATGTTAAGACAAATATAGCAACACACTTCTTTTCTTGTCCAAACACACACACAGAAACTATTAATGTTCAGGCCTTGATTCTTTTGCCACTTCCCAGGAACTTTTTCCCAGCCTGCCTTTTGGTGCTGACATGTTAAATCTGGCAGAGCCAAATGGCTGCAGCCATAATTTGGCTGTCTTGTAACTTGTTGCATGTGCTGTTTTCATCTAGCGTCTAATGAATACCTGTTATACTTTTCATATGTTTATTATGAAGAACCTAATAAAATGAGAAAGGACTTTTTTTTTTTTGGGGGGGGGGGGGGTTACCATAGCAGCAATGATGCAGAACACACAGAATGGTTGGGTTACACCCTACAGGGGGGTTTTCCTTACCAAAACTTCTGCATGGGGTGGGCAGCCTTGGTTCACACACCCCTGCATCTGCGACGACAGAGGATCTCCAGAATGAATCCTGAAGCAAAACCACTCGGTTTGGAGCAAACAAACTGTCGCACTTTCCCAATATCTAAGAAGTCAGGAGTTGTCCAGGCTGCCGCTATTTCCTTTGAGCACAAGGAGCAAGAAAAACTGACAGCAAGACTGAAAATCTGTGGAAGAGCGATCTGCCCGGATGCAGCTGTCTGGGCAACTCCATTTAATTTTAGGGACAGAAAGCAGGGCTATGCTCTAACACCAACTGATGCTGCTTTCTCTTGGCAAGTTTTCTTAAGCTTGTGATTTGCTAATTATTCCCCGCAAGTATTACTGCTGAGGAAGGACAGTCACCTACACCAGTGTCACTTTTCTGTCATCTTTGGCATTCTGAAAGTTCAGGGAAAGCAGAGAAGCAGGTGCAGCCATTAACACTTTTGCTTCTCTAGCTTCTTCATATAAAACTAGAGCCATGCTGACGCCTGCCCCTCGTATGCAGCAGGCAGGGGAAAGGGCTGCAGTGCCCACCAGACACAGGCCAGCATGCCGGCGGAGCAAAGGTAGGCGCAAGAGCCTTGCAACACATCCGTCATCCATCAGCAATAGTCCCCTCGATGAGCAATACTGAGCTGAGGCTGTATTAGCAGCAACTACTGCATAAGTTTTTTTTCCTGTGACAAACCAAGAGGCAGACAGCAAATACGCTGGTAATATCGGCTCTATTCCTCCTATCAGAAAATGCCACCACCCAATGTGGCAAGCACACCATTGCTAGAAGCTAATATAGCACTATGAAAGTGTGCACAGCAACAACAACAACAAACCCCACTGACTAAACACATTTGGTTCCACAAGAGGTCAGCTAGAGCTCAGAGGTTCAAAGAAGCATTGCTTAAAAGGGTGCATAAAATAGTTCTTCAAAGTTTCGGTGGCAAGAGGGTTGGATCTTGGGTGCTCTGCAGGGATAGAGATTTCCAGGCTTAAACCAATGTAATCGCATCTTTCTCCTAAGGGAAGGTTTCCTGGGAAACTAAACATGCTTACAATAATTTTCCGCATTTGTTTCATCCACCATCCCTCTATTTTTTTATTTTTATTTTTTTGGTGGAAAAGGAATACTTATCCCTATATCAATTTTTTGGTACTGTGCTAAAAGCAACACCACCTTTTACTATATTACTTATATAATTTTGACAGTATCACACAAGTAAAGCATGAGGCACGTAGGAGTTGGGTGACAAGAACTTACTTTTCCAAAAAACCTCACCTTAAAACCCAGAAGGATCAAACTTAGGAGGAGAAAGGGCCAGATTTCAGAAGAAAGGGATTTGAGGTGGTTAAAATGAAGCATGAGACACAAAAACCAAAACAAAACAAAACAACACAACAACAACAAYGAGACAGGTCTGCTAAAATAACACTAGGCATATATAAAAAAAGTTAAGAACTACTTTTTTCAACAGGACACAAGAAAAACTGTTTATCTGCCCAAGAGGTCTTATCTGCCAAGACAGTAAATCTACCTGATTAATAGCAAGTCTAACTTTTTGTGATCACCTTTGAACAATTCCATAGCTGAATTCTTAAAGAATTTGTAATGGGCAGTACCACCTACCATACACATTTTAAGTGTGCTTTTACATAGGTTGTATTTTTTTTATTTTTTATTTTAAACCCATAAGCATCAGATGAGAACTTACTTAAAAGATGCGTGGGAAACAGGGAGAGGGAATAAGACAGGACCCTTGTTATGGATATTACAGGAAACGATCAAGCAGTGCTGCACCTGGAGATGGAAAGTAATTGGGAATCTGACAGGGACATCAGGGATCATATTAAAAGGCCTCAGAAAAGCACAGAACACCCATAGCTAGACGTAGGCTCACGAAGTAGTCATTTCTCTTTGTTTCGTTCACTGCATCTTTTTACTAGCAGCTCACTCAGCGTTATGACTGTATTGGGTAAGGAGGTGCTAGGGGGAAGCGCTCTTGGCTACCTTCAGACTACAGTGAGCCTCATTAAAAACAGCACATTTGCTGGGGTGTTTTTCAGCATTTCCTGTAGATTTTAAGGTTGTTCTAATAAGTGAAATTCCCAATAGAAAGAACATATTTTAACTTCCTTTTAGGTGGTGCCTGTTAGAAGTACTCAGTCATCCTGGATTTTTTTATTTTTTATTTTTTTTAAATAATGCATCTCTGTGCAGCATAGAAATGCAGGATTTCATTATCTTAATAAAAATGGACACATCCTTACAGACCTCTGAAGCTGTTAAGTATACCAAATAGGTTCAACAGCCCGATTTCAGAGCGCGAGGAGAAAACTCATCAAGAACTCACCATACACGAAGATCGATAAGAAGTCCCAGAGCCTTTTGACAAACTCAGTCCCACCTGCCACCGCTCACTGTCCCGCACGGAAACGGTGGCGGGCAGAGCCTGCGAGCTGCCAAGGGTTACACAGGCAGCCCTGGAGTTAGTTAGCCCCTTCGTCCCCTACGAGCAGCCTGATTTGGGGGTGCTGGCGGTGCAGAATCAACATGCACAGAACCATCCTTGCAGCCAGAGAGAAACAGAGTGACTCGGTTATGAATGTCAAAGCTTTGACTGACGTGCYGAGGCCGTACTTGATGCAGGGCAGGTTGTGCGTCTCATCAGACGGCTTGGCCTGAATAAGCTGCCTAGGCAGCAACAGCGGCGCAGTTTGGGGGTCTTTCCCGAACCAGGGGGGCCGAGGCAGAGAAGTCGTGCTGTGGGCAGGGATGACGGCTTTACAATATGCAGTATGCTAAAAATGTGGACAGGGCAATGCGAAATAGGTTTGCATGCAAAGCCATTCCAATTTTAAATATTTGGCTTTACTAAGGCATGTTTCTAAATTAATAGGCCCTGTAGCTTTCAATAGGATTATTCAGGGTACATCAAGTCAAGCATGTAGTGTATATTTGCAGGATTAGGGTTAATGTTATTTTAGTATAAAGTGTTCTTAAATGTATCGGATTACAAATTAAATAAGGAAGCCAACAAAAACTAGTAGAGAACACCACCTTATTGAGACTGCCTTCTGTGACACTTCGTGTAAGGAAGGCAGATTACACGTACAAGCCTCCCTTGGGAAAAAAAATTCCTTGGAGAAAAAAAACCCAAAACAACACAAAAAACCCTACCAACAAAAAAGCACCTCTAACCCTTCCCCCCCAACCCCCACACCTTAAATCTCAAATCCTATAATGTCCGAGTTCTGTGGAAATTTTCTTTAATGTAAATAAGAAAGTGGAAAGATGCAATTTGTTTCTTCACAGGAAAATGGATTTTTAAGTTTTCTCCTATCTTAAAAGAAGAAAACAAAAACAAAAACACCCCTTAAGTTTGCTATGCAAGTGTTGAGAAGGAATAGTAGCTCTGAAGGTAACAGTCCCGACTGCAGAAAAGCAGGACTTATGCAGAAGCAGTCATAGTGACAAAAGATGAAACCTAAATCAATAATTCAGTTATTATGACTGTTACTACCATCCCTAATCTGTAGCCTATAACTCATTTAAGTTATCACTGCCTAGAAACCCTTTCTTAAAACTTAAGTATCGAAAAGACAAAACCAAGCTCAGGGATTGTTACTGGAACTATTTTTAGAGGTTGATCAGCAATAATAACTTCCTCTACTTGTGGTTTTTTTTTTTTTTTGAACGATGTTTTCAAAGGGGGCTTAATTATTTAATCTGGATCAGCACCAACTTTTCTGTAAATAATGCTTACTTGTCTTTAGGTAGCTGCAAATAAATAACATTAAAAAATAATTTATTTTGTCCCCTGGCTGAACAGTAACACTGTTCAGTACAGGGTCACAAAATAATAATTACCATTACCGAAGCTAGAATCTGAGCCCCCCCCCCCCATATGCTAATATTTATGGCTGGGAAATTGGCCTTGAACAAACATGCAGTTTGACGCAGGAGCATTTTGCATGTTTGAGCCAATTTCAGGAGGGAAAAGTGCTAACACTTCCACATCGAGTCCCAAGGTTCACCCACAAAGGAGCAATCTGAAAGCAGAGAGACAGGAGCAAGGTGTCGTTTGTCACCTGGTGTAACATAGCGGCTTCCTAATTAGTCCAATACATCATCAGCTGCAACATATCCAAATGTATAACTTGACTGTGTTTATTCTCACCTCTCCAAAAAATATAGAAAACATGCAATAAAATCCCCGACCTTCTCATCTCCCCCCCTCAAAAGCAATTTTATCTTTGCATGTTGTGCAATTCTCACTTTTATCCAGTTTGTGCCAACACCAGACATTATCATTTTTGCAAAAGGCAAGATGAAAAGTTTAAATTACAGTATTGCAGAATGCCACTTAACACAGGAACTGCATGAGAATTTCCCATGGAACATGAATCCAGATCTGAGCATACTCTCCTATTTTATGAAAGGGGCGATTTTCTGCTAGCAGAGTTCCCTTGCCATTTTTTGTTATAAAATAGATAAACAGGGTTCACTCCAATCCCAAGCGAAAGTATTTTGCAGTTAATTTGAGCCTTAAAAAAAAAAAAGGCATTTCAAAAAACCATAGGTGCTAAATACCATTCAGTTGCTAGCAGCTGCAGTTCTCATTTGAGGCTAGAATATAGACTGTATTATATATGCTCTGTATCCTCGCTCCATCACGACATCTTAGCACATGCTTAACTTAAGCTTCCAACTAACTCCACTGATTGCAATGGGACTATCAAAATGCTTCCTTGTTAGCATACATTTAAAGTCTGTCTTAACCAGATTTAGAGAAGACAGGACCACTACTATCATATTCCAGTCCAAGTACCTGTATAATACACATGCAGAATTTCACCATGATTTCTGCATAAATATAAGCAGACGTGTAATACCAAGCAGGTTGTACATAGAAGACATGAGCACGGAGAGCTTGTAAGGCACTTTAGCAAACCATATTACTTTCAAAAAGAAGGGCTATCTGGTTCATGATCAAATTTGGGCTGAAATACTTGTCCTGTCATTTAAGTTGTCAAAATCCATCATTACTTATGTGAATTTTTGATGCAGGGTATGGTTCTTCTAACATAAAAGAAAAAAAACTTTCTAAATATTAAAAAGATGCAGAACCAGTAGTTTCTGTAAATCCAAAATTTAGTTAGTTCCGGCCATATTTAATCTGAAATATACCCTCCATTACAGTTTTTTCCTCCAGGTCAGGTGCAGTCAGGTACAGCTAGCTATACCATCCATCCTTTTTCAGGTAGACTCTTACATGCACTTTTAAAAGCAGCATATTCCAGAGATTTTTTTAAAGGTCCTATTCTCTTTTAAAATATGAGCCTACTGATTTCTTAGAAAACACCAAGCACATACAATGAGACTCAAGAGATAAGTGTCCAAAGGCTAATGAATTTAGAATATGCATGGAGTACAACAACAGTACCAAAATTGTTTTACACCTATTTCACTTTAAAATATGTAGTTTTTTTGATGACATAGATTCTTTGCTTCAGATAATTGGGTCTGAAAAAAATACTTAAAAAAAAGTTCAAGAACATTTAGACCAGAAAAAAAAAATTAAGCTTGTGACTATTATTTAGATTTACTTAAAAGGCCTTCCATTATCATCATCATAAAGAATCCACTGAGAAAAATCAGCCCTTAAAGCACAAGGCATCCCAAATTATAGCATTTGTCCAGTGACAGTCAAAACCAATTTTATTTAGAAATCATTTGTCTACTACATGCTGTATGTTTTGGTTTCCAAACCTGTCATGAACTTATTTAACTTCACTGGAAACGGGGAAAAAGAAAAATCCTGAAGTCAGGAAGGCAGAAACCTTGTAACAACGTTGCCCTTTTGCTGGCCAGTTTTCAATTATCTGTTATAAAATTTTATAGGAAATTTGAATTCCAAGGTGAACAGTATTTAAGTTTTCAATTTGCTCGGGACTGTCCTTTTAGGCAAAGGAGCTATGCAAGTTACTATTATTAAAACATTCACATTAGTAAGGAACATTATATATCTAAAATATTTGAAGGATACAGCAAATACAATGAGACAAAATTCAGTAAGAAGCTTTTTTTTTTTTTTCCCCTCTCTCTTCTTCTCTTTTTCCCCCTCCCCTAAATGAACCACATAGTAGAGTCTTATTTCTCACTTTTGGGTAAAATAGCCACAAAACAAATAATGACAACTGTAAAAAAAGATTCAATTTGTTTAAGAACAGATACATAGCAGAGGTCAGAACTTTTTTTTTTTTAAAGCATCTCCATGCTAGGCAATAATAGCTAAATATTTTACCACTACAGTATATACAGATGCACTGTTTTGCACATGCTTCTGGTCAAAAAAAACCAGAAAGCTTCTGATTAAACCCTGAATGACAAATATATCATAAAGTAAACGATAATATTAGCTCCTGAAGTACAACATTTTAATATGGTATTATTTTAAACTTATTACATAAAAACAGTAGTCGGAATCACTTATGAAGGAAAATTCAGCACAGAGGAAATCAAGAAAGTTTACTTATTAGAAGCTCACTTCTGTTGGATTTTAAAAGCGGTTATAGAAGAAACTTAGAGCAGCCCTATAAAACTGATTTCTTTCAGCAAGAATGTTAATCCATCCTGCAGCACTACAGATTTACCTAGGTTGCCCCTCAAAATCATTATTTTTGTTAAGGTTCATTGAGCTACTATAAACTGAGAAAATCTTTGTAGTAAAATAATTCTCCATCAAAATACATCGTACTACAGTAAGGTAACGATGAGCTGTAGGACAGGTTTTAAGATGCACTGTACTTTCATCTGAAAAGTCTCCTGAAATTCTTTGAACATTTCCAGGAGATTAATGAGGTATTTTGACAACACACAAGAAGTGTCTGGTTTTCAAGAAGCCTTATAAGAGGGAACATTCACATCCTTGGAAATTAAACTGTGTATTTTAAGCCACTAAAAAATAACACAATTATTAAAAATTTGGCAGCTCTGAAGAAAAATACCAGAAGACACTAGTAAACACATGGAACTACTGAAGAGCGTCAAACTTGAGTACACACGTTTTACAGCATTTCAGCATGACTTAAACACCAATTTTAACAGCTTAATTGAACGTTTCTTATTAGAAGCTATTATAGATGAACTGAAATAAGAACAGGCTAAACTAGCCAGAGTGCAACTAAATCACAAGCATTATTACTTGCAAGTTTGGTGGATTAACTGTGTGTACATGCAGTACTCCCCTTGCAGGACACCCTTATCCCTTCAAGAACCATAAAGRTGTTTTGAGGATTTCAAAACAGTTGGCAATTAGTGGAAGAGTTAGTGTTATTGCTACTTTTTTTTTTTTTTAAAGACCTGCTAAATGATACAATTAATGTAAATTTAGGAGAACATGTATCTCACACACACAATAACGTTAAAACAAGCAGACTGTTACAGCTACCATTTTTATATATATTTTAAAATATTTTAGGGGCCGTCCCTCCAAACCCTTACTCCCATGAATACTTCCATGCATTTCAACAAGGGTATTTATGTAAATAAGGGTTCAATCCTACAAAACTTTAACGAAGAAAGCTGAGCTCTCTTAAGCCTCACTTCTGTAAACACCTTGCTATTCCTGATAACTCAAAGTGCTTAAATCTTTAAAGATCTACCCTTATTTAATTAAGCTGGGCAAGAAGCATACTGAGGTGTCATTTATGAAAATGCCTTATATCCCACTACCTGTGGAAATATCCATCTGGAGTATTTATACACGCGTTTAAAAGAGCTGATATCTTAGCTGTCTGCAATATTTAATGTGCACTTTCCACTACACAAGAGAGAAACAGGATCTGCTAATCAGTACCAGACCACAAGACATTTTAAGTCTGCCTTGAATTTCTAAGTATTGCTACACAATAATTTTTTTTTTTTTTAAATAATAATTGCCTTTAGAGCCAGAGCAGTTGGACAAGAAAAGGCTGCTTCCTAAGCTCAACTCTTTTCAGCCTGCACCCTTTCACAAGCTAAATATTTTACAGAGGCAACATCTTCACGATGCTCATGGTTGAACACTTTACTTTGTAGTCAGTTTTCATTATTTACAAGATCCGGTCCAATACAGGCGTTTTAAAAACTCGATTTGTCTCAAGTCTTCACACTAGCAAATGTGTAAGAAATAAAACCATGATTTGCCTCTTCCTTAAGCAATAGCGATCTACTCATCTTCATAACTGTTCAGTGATACTTCCAAAGTCTGCAGTACATTTACAAGCCAAACCCAYGGGGGGTGGGGCGGGGCACAGTTTTGTGTCATATTTCCACCCCCCATCCCCAATATGCTTCTGGATGTGTGTAAGGGCAAAAATCCCACCCCAATACATTAGTTTTGTTAATCCTTTTCCTATGATCTGTTTGCCTGGCTAGGGAAATTATGCAAAAAGTAATAAAAGTTCTAATTCAATTTCTGTGTTAAAAGATGGATTTGAAAAAGAAAAAAAAAAATCAGAAACCATATTCTTTGTGTTTACTAAGAGATATGCACTCCAACATTAGTGTCATAGAGCTGGAGTTAAAACCAGAAATGGTGAAGATAATTTAGCTGCATGAACGCCTGCTCTTCAGCAAAATGCTGCCAAAATTAAATAGGAATGAAACAGTACTTTGTAGTCATTGGTCGCTCAGCAGGGTTTGCGTAGTTAAAAACCTAAGTGAAAAGGGTGATTGACCTACATTGCTACTAGCTTAGCACAGCTGTACTTTCATATTTTCGCTGCATCTGAGGAAGCTCATTATTTAATGCAACCGAGTTACATGTAATTGTGGGGCTTTCATTTTACACTTTTAGGGGGCCGGATATTAATCTCAAACGTGCGGCAAGCATTACTGTGCAACTAGAAATATCTGCAGCTGCCCACTTGCATGCAAAGCTAGAAGACGGGACTGCGCATGGCTGCGCCCGAAACGAGGAGGACGCGCCGGGGCAGGGGAACCTCACAAGTGTGCAGAAGTCAAACTCGCAGGTGGTACAGAGAGCAAATCCCCTGGCATCCCCCAAAGGCRAACGGGAGGCTGTTTTCCCATCGTTTTGGGCAGAAGTGGCCCAGAATGCAAAACCAAAGCACATTTTGTACCACTCGTACCTGAGGTTTAAATAAGTGATAACCTTCCAATTAACAACCAGTTTGATATGTTGGCTGTTAACATAACAACTGGTCATTAATGGCAGTAATGACAGATTTCAAAGGGAATATTGTGCTTGTAAATGCACATGCTGCCAGTCAGCACAGAGGACAGACCGGGATAGGCTGATGCATTAAGATGTCATCCCACAGCTCTGGAGGAAAAAAGAAAAAAAAAAAGAAAGGAAAAAAAACCTCATATATTTCACTTACTGTAAACGGACTTGAAATATTGGCGTAAACCTAAGTTCCTCAAATTAAGTCTTCACTTTCTAACCCAGGAGTGTATAAGCAGGAGACAGAAGCCTGCAGGGGAATTACACTCTGCATATCATTTTTGCCGAGTATGTTATTTCTAACATCAAGTCCTTTCTTTACTCAAGTCAGTTCTCATCCTCGTTAACAAAACAGAGTTCATGCCTGCTGTGGCCCCCCTAATGCCCTCTGTGCCGTTCTCCACCTCCGAAACCACTCGCCTGACTCACGTGAGGCAGGTTCCAGGCTGAAGCTTTGCCTCTCGCACCCAGAACATCTTGTTCCCTCATTCAAGACTTCTGCCCCCTCCCCCCTAAGAAAAAGGCCTTAATATAGTAAAATTAACTTTACCAAAGCAGAGAGATAAAGCAAAGAAAGTTTTGATGTTCTAAAGGTATGAGATATGTCTAAAGAGATTGTTGAAGTATCTCAGCCTCTGAGATACCTCTGAGGGTATCTTGGGGCTGAAAGGCAGAACAAGAGTGTGCACTGGGAACAAGGGAATCTTTATTTTTTTTGGCAGGCATTTCTAAGTGAGAGATACTGGAAGTATCTTTTTAAATAGCCAAAGACACAATCACACAGTTTGTGAATCTAACCATGAATGTTAAAGCCCACAAAGTAGCTGCATTATTGCTTACAGCATCTGTAGTACGGCTGTCTTATTGAAAGACATAATGAACACAGAGAGACAAGTTAATAAGCAATTTTACTCTTTATAGTATCATACAAGCCACATATCCTCTAGAGGGCACCACATAAATTAATAGGAAGGTTGAACAGTTTTACATGCAGCAAAGATTCCCTTTATGGTTAAAAAGAAAAAAAACTTAAGAGGACAGTTTGAAACTGTAATCGAACCCTAATCTGATCATTAGTACAAAGTAATTTGTTCTTTAAATTCATGTCAAGTAGGTTGCTAAATATGAAAGCTTATTTGACTACAAAGCTAGAGAACATTTAACTAGTTTCTACATTAGCATTAAAAAGATCACTTTTATAGGTTCACTGCATAACTAAGTAGATAAGATGCAATGAGGCAAATGACTATCTGCAATTACCTTAAGTGCATCAGTTTGAAGTTTAGTGTAAATACCAAGTTTTAATCTATGTGCTCACAAGAATCACTAAAAAAGGCTCATGACTAAATAGCTTCATTAAGACTTGATAAATCTAGAGACAAATCAGAAATATCTTAAACCTGACTACAGGATTTTTCATCTATGCTGGTTACAGTTTTCACTGGTCCAAATATTGCCTATGAACAAATAACCTAAACATTGGTTTTGAATAAGGTCATGGCAGATACTGTTGGGTAAAAACAGTCTCTTTTCTGTGCATTACTTCCCAAGAGTTTTAAAAACCTGCTAGCAAAATGTTTACTCCTGCTAGACCTTCAAAGACCATAGAGCAATGAGATGTGGGTGTGTGCATGCGTGGGGAAACACTTTGCTCATATTCTTATTACTAGATCACTTTTCTTCTTGATTTTAAGACATTCATCTGTTGCATTAGCATTTGTGAGATTCAGCAAGTTCAAAGTCCCCAGTAAATTTGGGCCTCAGATCAAACTGCCATGGCAGAGTTCTTTCACTCCTGCAGTCGCTTGTTAGAAAAAAAGATTCTTTAAATGGTTTCAAAAAATTAGGAAAAGCCTTACCCTCTCCCAGAAGCTGTTATAATGCCCCTGTAAATGTACACATGCTTTAAGATCAATCACAAGGACCTATGTTCCTGTATAATAATTCCCTTCTATTCATTGTTCCAAACATTTCCCCTTTGGTTTTTAAAAACAAGGTTGTTAGCTACTTCTTTGGCAGCCTTAATGCAATAACTTTAAGGTGCAGACTCTGTGCTCCATTCCAGTACTCTATCTTGTGTTTCTTTTGCACAGCTTTAAACCGTAACAAGCACTTTCACCACTAAGTAATCCAAGACCACATCTGAAGAACCCTAAACTGCCTTGCAGACCTGAACACCCAGCTCAACAGAAGTACAAAGCAGGGGCATAGATTTTTTTGTTGTTGTTGTTTCACCCTAGAAAAAACAAGTTGTAATACAGAGAGTCAGAGTACCAAAAAACTGTTAGCGGTTTAGCCTTAATTTCTGTTCCAGCCTACCCACACTGTACAACTTGGGAACTGCTTGGTGTATAGGAGCCTCATATTTTGGTACCTGTGCTAAAACTGAACTCGTAAGTTAACACATTCAGAAATAACTTTAATTTTTCCCTGATGTATTACAGACTTGAGTGTCCCTTTAAAATGAAGACTTCACTACAAGGGCAGGGAAAATATTCCCAGAAGTTCATGTTAGCCTAAGGCAGCTAGTCTCATTAGGCCTCCTCTACAGGGAATGGAGGAGAGGTGCTCCTATAGGAAATAGGTGCTCTGAATCACCCCAAAGGAGCCTCTTTCTCTCTCTATTTACTGTTGAAAGCCTAGGGAGACTAAACTTCCCAGATTAAACTTATCTTCTGCAAGTAACCCTATTTATTCACATATACTTTGCTACAAGTTACACTTCAAATATTCTTAAGAACGCAGGTCCGCAAGCAAACAAGAAGGTAGAAAAATAGGTGACAATTTACTATCTTTGAAAAGCAGCAACAGGTTACAGAGCATCCCACCCAGGTCACCAAGCTAGATCAAGACCAAAGTGCATTTAAACCTAATACCTACAAAGTTATTTAACATGGGGAAAACACATTGGTAATCTTGGTCCAGCTTCTAACAGATAAATGACAACATTCAGAAAAGCTACCAGCACTATAAATGAAATCCCTCTGGCAGACTAAGAGGGCAAAAGTGCATAAGTTAAGAAGAGTGAAGTCCTCCTCAGAGTTCAAACCCTGCACTCACGCTGTTTAAAGACACACACAGCCCTATTGTTTTAAGCCACTATGACTGAGCACCACATTGTGTTTAAAAGGTGATTGGATCCCTAGAAATACAGTGCTGCAAGAAACACTGTCTCTCTTCTATTCTCTTTCTCCTCTTCTCTGAAAAGGAGACCTTGGTATTAGGATCAGAAAACTGGCAGCTGTGCGTGAGACCTGGTTGCATGTGCTTTTTGATTCAGTACGTAGAAAATGACTTGTGGATTTTAGTTTTATCTCTATACTGCAGTAGTTGTTCTCCTATGCTCCAAATGTAATCCTTTGTCTTACAGACATCAGGTATTGCTTATGCCACACTTACTATAAGGACTGAACAGAATTACAAAGTTTGTCAGTGAAGGTAAGAAGGACATGGCCTACCTCAGATAGTCTCTGCGACAAAGGATAAGGTTGGCTTTGGTGTACAAAGTAGAGCCCACCTCCCCCAAACGACAGTCACAGCAGGCACATTTCAGGCAGTCTTCATGCCAGTATTTGTCCAGGGCCTTTAGAAGATACCGGTCTTTAATCTTACGGTTGCAGCCAGCACAACCTTTCGGCTTGGTGTCTGGCTGGACTGAGAGCATTTGTATACCTGCAATATAACAAGACAAGAGAGGAGTGAAAAATAGACAGACCCCCAAGACAGTCTCTTTTCTTTCTTCATCTTTCCACTCCCATACACACCCAGTTCATTAAAAAGGCAGTCATGTAGATAAAGTGAAATAATCTAAATAGTCCACAGCAAGCTGAAAACATTATTAAGATAAATTTGAGAGCTGAAACATCCACTGCTCTAAGTTCCACAGCTTCTCTTAAACACCTCATTTACCTGGTCTCTTTGCTGAAAAGAAATATGATTAGAAGAATTAAAATATAAATCAGCACAAACAGTTCAGTTGAAAAGTTGCCCACTTTTGCCCAGTTCATCTAATGTCTAACGACCAATGATTTAAACAGTATCTATGATGGCAAGCATACCTAAACTTACATATTTGGACCTATTTACATCTTTATAGCATACAAAAAGCACTCCAGATTCTAGAGATGGAAAGACTGCAGCTATTAGAGGCTCAGGCCTAGACTTTCAGGGAGGTTTGACATGACATTTGGTGGTGGTGGGGGGGGATGTTTTGTTGTTTAATATTTCAGTTCTTATTATGCACATGAATGAAGTAATCGCATTTCCAGATTACTTCAGTACCAGAGACTTCAGAGACTTCAGTACCAGCATCTTCAGACCTTAAGTCTAAGGACCTTCTGAAAAACCCAATTTCAAATAATCTGCACAAGGTCAGATACTTACTAGTTTATCACCATCGCACAAAAAAACAAAACAATCCATCTCCCACTTTTTAATCCCAACCTTAGCCAACAGCTAGTTTGGGACAAACAGTACAGTGGTGTCAATTATGTCTATTCACCTTCTGATGTAGTGGCAGATAGCATTTAAATAACCATTCAGACTGTGGTGAAAGTGGAACGCAGTTACGAGAGAGCGACTGCACACTGAACACTGCGGCCAGCTGCCAAAGATCCATACCAAAGTCGATCGCACTCAGTTTTACAGCAAAGGGGGAGAAGAGGTCACTGCTCCAAAGCGCTTACAGACTGATCTCTCTTGGTTAATCTCATGAACTGTTATCCCATTACACTTAGACCAATCCTCTGAAAGTCATTTTTTAGAAGAAGCAAAATCATAGCCCTGCAAATGCTTTCTTGTACATCAGACAGGCATTAGAGAAAGAGAGAACCAACACACAGTTTGATTATTAGGTTATCTCACTGTTTTAAGCCAATCGGAGATGAAACTTAAAGAAAAAAGAAAAAAAAGTTACTCATTACAGTGCATCTTAACATTACAAGGAGAATTTTTCAAGACTGGGAAATGAATGCCTTTGTTAACAAGAAAATTTTACCCCCAAATTTAGTGAACGGCACCCAGCTCTTATGCAGAGACTGGGAAAGGTCAGACAGAGTCTTGTAACAAAGAAAAGCAAATTCAAGAGCTCCTCATCAAGAACGCTCTACTACCTACTGTTAGGAAAGCTTTACAGTCCCAGCTTTTAGCAGCAGATCTCAGTTGGTGCTGTAACACACCACTACAGAAAGGCAGTCTCAGGTAGCTAGAACATGAAGGGGGGTTTTTTGTTGTTGTTTTTTAAAAAGAGCTCTCATAAGGAAAACAAGGGTAATCTTTGAAGCAACGGTATAGTGTGCCTTTATGGATATCAGCACTACAAAGACAAGAGGCTAAACACTACATCAGCTGAGGCTTCAGGGGATCTGCAAGCATACGAGTACATAGAGCGCATTGGATTTGTGTGGCCCACGCTGACTGTGGAGCCCATTAAGAGATTTTCAGGGTTACCAAACTCAGCTCCTGAGTTTCACCTGTGAAGCTCGATGGTCACTGAGTTAGAAAAAGTAATTCTTATCGTGACATACTATTACGACAGTCCTGCTTCCCTGTTTGCAATGCACCATTATGCATTTTGGAGCAGTCTACTCGTTTGCTAAATTAACTGTTCAGTTAGACAGACAGAGGTCTCCTAGTGGGCACTCTGAAGTACCACGGCATTACTACTGCGCAATGTCTACAGCTCGCAACAAAACCATGTAAGGTTTTTATTTTTCTATCTGTCAGTATACAAGCGGCATTGTTGCCTTTCCACTACTCTCCAACCAATGCTACTCTCGTAGCCCCCACACCGCTCACAGGTGGGGCCCGTTTTTTGGTCACGGGCAGAAGGATGAGATCCAGCAACTTCCACAAGGCTCCCCAGAAAGTCTACGGCAGGTCTAGGAATGAACACACATCTCATCCCAAGCAAGTACCATAAGACAACAGCTGAGCCTCTATAATGTTTTTAATTACCAACTGACTCCCCTAAATCCAGGGTGCATACCTAAAGCAGCATGTTAATATGGCCATAAATAAATGACTAAAAGCAGTCAGAGATTTGCAGTAAAGAACCTAAAACTGACTGTAAGGGGAAGTCCTGCTGGATCTCTTACGTAAATCTTCACACAGTAGAAAAAGCTTAGTCTGTAAAGTTGCATAAAACAGAAAAGTATAAATATCTGTAAAGCGCCAACAACATGCTTATCCCCGATCCTCTCTTTGACCACATAGAGAGCATAAACATTTAAAACAGACTGCAGCTTATATCAACTTCTTGGAACTCAGTAAAAAAAGTTCAGAAGCATGCAAGACTGTTTTAGGGCTTTAATTTTTAGCTTGAGAAAACCCAGGATAAACTAGGAGCTAACACAGGGGCTCAAAAAAAAAAATTTTTTTTTAATGTAAAAATTCACCTGATAAGGTGAATCACCTGATAAGGAACTGGTTTAGAAAACAGAGGCTGACAGTCCCTGATCCAGGCGGATCTGCTGCCCTGTGCGTTCCAAAGTGAACAAGGTGCAACAGAAACAAGGCTAAATAAGTGAATATCTGAGCAAATGGCAATAATCAAGCCTGACAGCTCCGGAGGTAGATGATGCAAACACAAGGTTATCTTATTATCACTAAACCCACAGCTTGCACAGTCTCACAGATACCCCTGCACCACTTTTGAAACGTTTGCTACAGTAAGAAAGTGGACAAAGCACTGCTGAGATGGTTAGCCTATTTCCCACTTCCAAACCCTCCTTGCAGGGACAAGTGGAAAGGGACAGACTCCCCATGGAAGTTGTGTTAACAACCCTTCATGTCTGTCTTCTTGAGGCTGAGCGAGAAGGTGGTTCTGACATCCCCTGGCAGTATCTTCAGATTAGGGATTCAATCCGCAGCAGCTTTTGGAGGGAAGGAGCCTTTTGCTCTTCAGATCCTTTCTCATTTTACTTCTAATGAAGCTACTTCTATTTTAATGGAAATTAACAAAACTACTGTTTCATTATAAAAAATGTTGCACTTAATTTTGAAATATAAAATGGATCTAAACACAACAAAGCACAAAACAGTGCTCCGAGAAGTGTTTTACTTATCTCCAAATTCTTTGCACGTGCCCTTTTCTTTACATGCCCTGGATTAAATCACTTAATTTTGAGAGCAGAATACTTGATCACTTTTTCCTGTGTAGGATGATCCACCTTAATGCAGATCACCTCACAGATCATCTCTCTTCCCTTTAATGTTCCCATAAGATCTCCAGCACAGCTACACTTTCCACATAAGCGCTTGTGTATTTTTAGCTCTCTCTTAATTTGGCAATAAGAATACCTGCAGCTCACTGTCAGCCAGCTTTTCACAGGCTGCGGTCTGAGTACTCATTTATTCCTTAGGACACAGGAAGGACCCTTTCAGAGGCTGACAGCACCCACAAAACCATCCAAACCGCTTGCCGCCGAAATATGGGAAGCGGTGTGTAGCACTGCTGCCTTGCTCCCCCCTCCCCCACGAAGGCAGTGCTTGTGGAGCACTTCCAGAAAACATACAATTCCATAAGTGCTACACCCAGGCTGTAAAAAAATATCAAATCCAGCTTTCCCTTCAGCCCTGCGGAGTCCTAGCCCTGCTCTGCATCACGGAGCAGGGCTGCTCTCTGAGCCGAGCGATTCCTGAGCCTAGTCTGTCACTGTCACACGAACCCTTCTCATTTCGCCCCAATACGTTTTCAAGGGCTTCCTCCAGCCTCTCCTCCATTCCCTCCCTCCACCTCCTACCCCGTCCCCAAGACACTGCACATAAGCCACAGAGCTGTGTTAGGAATAAGACTTCTTAGTCACCACCCACCACCTTTAGGATTGCTGAAGGGAGATCCTCATAACCTCATTTACAGAGTTTTGGGTTTCTCTTGGTCACCCTGAATAAGTTGTTCAATACAACCAACTCCCATCCCTTGTTATTATCATTGTTGCGTGATGAAACACTGTCAGCCAATTTGTAGCTATGAAGTTCAGGATGAAGAGGAAAGATTGCAAGAAAAGGCTAAATCAGTCTCCCGAAGACAGGTAGAGGGACCCCCCCCCCCCCAAAAAAAAATTTTTTTTTTTTTCCACTCTAATCATCACCCTTCTCAAAATCCAGGAGAACGAAGACCTGGCATAATGGAACTATATTTTGTCAGTGACGCAGTAGTGTCTGTGACCAGGATTGGTCCCCGACTGTGCTGGGTGCTGCACAAGACCTTCAGAACAGTTTCTGGTTTGTAGTTGAAACAGTCTTTGAGAGACATGTTAAGAATGGAAAAAGTGGATATTATCATGCACTAGATCATTTAAAAACTTTTAAAGACCAGCCTTCTCCACCCGCCCTCACCGAGGCATGCACATAGTTCCTACCAAGGACAGTAAGATGCACTGCAAGAAAGGGAAAACTTGTCTCTACTTTAAAAAAGTAAAAATCAGTTTGGAGCAAATTAAGGATCAGTGCACTGATCTCTAGAATACAGAAAAACTGACAGACAGTATGCAGTTAACAAGAGAGTTAGAGATCCAGTAGAAGATAAAAAGAATATTTTTCAGATGCTTTCCCACTTTGTAGCTTCACCCTAAAAGCATTCAGTACTTCCAATTATGCAGGACAATACAGAAACAGACTTAAAAAAAAGYTAAGGTTTCAGAAGCTAAGAAACATTTCAGAACTTGCATGTAGCACATCAGGAGTCGTAACTAGTTTTCGATTGGCATGTAAATTGTTCTGTGGAAAATTCTTATTGCCTCCGAGACCCTGCTATTCTGAGTTATTTGACAGTTTAAGGGAAATCATAATTAAAAAAAGAGACATAAATAATAGCCTGTGCAGTGTGGTGCACAGAAATAAGTAGAACCATTTCATTTAAACTCTGGTGAGCTTTTAATTGCCTGGATTGCATTGTGAACCAGCCTAACGGTTGATTGCCTCCATTATGCTCTCTTGTTCTGTGCCATTCATCCGCACAGTCTCAGCTTCTGTAGTTAACACAACAAAGTAACCGCAACTCCATAACACTCAGTTTTTTAAAAAAAATTTAAAGTAAGGTTTTTAGTACTCTGAATATAGACTCTTTTGTATACTTTTGAGTTAATTTTCCCATAGTAAATAACTAAACTTCACCTCCTGTCCCTTCTACAGAGGAATCTGATTTTTTTTTCTTTTCTTTAGGACATGAGTTGGGAAGGGGAAAAAAAAAGGAAGAGGTTAGTTAAAAACTAAACTAAAAAAAAGGGGGGGTGGGAATGCAGTCCCACAGCTGGGAACAGTGATACAGATTAAAAGAATTTGGCCAACATGGCTAGTCGATTGCCAAGAGACACCAAACAAAAGATTTCTCCTCTTCTTTCCCCTTCTTTTTTTGAAAGCTAGATTGGGCCTAAAAGCTTGTTTCTCTCTGTTCACTGGCCCAGAGCATCCCTGCAGGCTGTAGCCCCCTAAGGGACAGCACAGCAAATAGATGTACCCAGATCTCAGGGACTGGAGCTGCTTAGCTATGTTCCTATCCCTGTTGAGTCCCCCCCCCCCCGGCCCCCACTCCCTCCCTCCTTTTTTAGAGCAGTGGTGCTGGGAACCAATTTGATTCCCTTTTTCTCCAATGCAGCTGCAAGGCTCAGAGATACTGACATTTTTCCACTCTTATCAGTTTAATTACAGTTACCATGGCAGCAAAGTGCTAGTGCTTGGCAAAGGCCAACAAGAGATTTGCAAGACTGAGTTCAATTTTGATGCAGCTCACATGCAAAATAAAAAAATAAATAAGAAATATACACTCTACAACAAAGAATCCCTTTTGGAGTTGGACGCTCAAGCCTTTTGTGCTAATTCCTTTTCAAGCATCACAGGGATGGGGCGATGGGGAGGAGAGGGAGGTGGCAGAAAAGAATGTAGCAATATTTGTTGCACCTCGCACGATTAATTGGTTTAAACAGCTGTCCTACAAAGCTGTCCTAGGAAGCAATATTTGGGGTCTCTCAGAGCACAGGCGCGCACACGCACACACAACCGCTCGCTACGTATTCAGTAATGAAGAGGAAAGCGAAACAAGCTTCCTTCCCTAAACGCTACTTTAAAGCACGGGTTTTGCTCAGTGCGAACTGAAAACATGAGACTGCGACCTTACCGAAACTTTTCTCCTTTTTCTGCATGAGTTGATTTACGGGTGCCCTGGCGAGCTCCGGCTCCCGGAAAGCACCAGATCCCGGCAAAAGTAGCAAGTGCCTCCGCGCCGCGGAGCGGGAGC